>NW_027669569.1:0-44599 GCF_964212035.1 Myotis nattereri | reverse complement strand
TCCAGTGTGGGCCGGGTGCTTGTCCCACTGGGCCCTGGCTCTGCTCGCTGCTCCTCAGGCTTCGCCTCTGCTTCTACTTGGGACTCCGCCTCCTCTGCTGCACTCATTTTGTCCCCAGCCTCAGCTTCCACCACCTGGGAGAGAAGGTCCATGTCCAGTAGCTGCTCCGCCCCAGCAGCACCTGGGCCCTCGCCTCCTAGGACCTCGGTTTCTGCACAGCATCACGCTTAACTTGGAGGTCACCTCGCCACCACTCCTGCCCTGGGTTGCGTGGTCCCTCCCACGCCCCGCCCTGCACCTGTACACACAAGCTCCTGTGTTCACCCTAAGGGCCCTTGCGGGTACACTTCTGACACAAAGTGCTGGCGAGATCAGCAGTCTACTGACCCAGCAGGACCCGCCCCCTCCCCCCCACCCCCCACCTCCAGATGGCACTGGTCCTGAACTGGGCAGATGCCAACAAGCAGGTGGCAGTGCTTGGAGCTCACTTCATGTCCCCAGGTCCCTTATCTGGATCCTTTAGGCATAGTCTTGGTTTCATAGGGTGCGTCTCCTACACAGGGGGTTTGGGGCCTCCTCGTGGAAAGGAGGATGCACCAGCTATGCTGGGTGCACTGGCCATGCACAAGATGCTCTTTGCACATGAACTTCAATCAGTGAGCAAGACTGCACTTGGCCCCATTCTGCTCCACCCCTCCCTTCGCCAGCACCACTGCAGGCCACCAACCTCCATGCAAACTCCTCCTTGCACCCCCCTTCTGAAGTATAAATAATCCTCTGTCCTTTTCCTGACTGTTACCACCTGCTCTTCGCATTGATGCAAGCGTCAGAGTTTGCACATGGCGAATTTGCTTTCTGTGTCACTTACAGACTGGTACACATTTGCCCCTGGTAGAATGGACAGTCACAGTCCTGGCTGGTGTCTCCATGAGCTGGAGCCTGGTCCCAAACACCAGAGGTTGCTAGTCTGGCAGGTCAGGGAATTCACCTCGGTTTTGTGTTGGATTCCTGGTCAGGGTGATTAAGGGAAGCAAGGGATATCTCTCTCTCTCTCTCTCTCTCTCTCTCTCTCTCTCTCTCTCTCTCTCTCTCTCTCTCTCTCTCTCTCTCTCTCTCTCTCTCTCTCTCTCTCTCTCTCTCCTCTCACCAGTAAACATATCCTGGGATGAGAAATAAAAATGTAATAATAAACAGGTTCATAGGATCTAGGTAAGAGGGCACTTCAACATGGAAGGTCTCTGAGGTCCAAGTTGGAGCCAAGGGGAAGGCTTATGGCTATAGGGGGCTGTAGCCTCCATTCTTGCAGATCCAAGGCTTAGGAGAACAAAGCCAGGAAAAGGGCTCATTCTCTGGGCCTGCAGGTCATTGCTTTGCTATCTGCATCACATTTCTTTCATTCTCACTGGCTTTTCTTCTGAATATGTGGGTGCATATGCTCTTTCTGATTGGTGTTTGTCATTTCTTGAGATATGTTCCTAGTAGTGGGATTGCTGTTCAAATGGGAGCTCCATTTTTTCAATTTTTTGAGGAAACTCCATAGTATTCTGCATAGTTGCTACACCAGTCTGCATTCCCACAAGTAATGCAAGAGGATTCCTTTTACACCCCATCCTTGCCAGCACTTGTTGTGTGTTGAACTGTTGATGATAGCCATTCTGACCAGTGTGAGATGGTATCTCATTGTCCTTTTGACTTGAATCTCTTGAATGATTAGTGATTTGGAGCATGTTTTCATATGTCTCTTGGTTTTCTGTATGTTCACTTTCAAAAAGTATCTAAATCCTATGCCCACATTTTGAGTGGAATATTAATCTTCCTTTTGTTTGAATGAGATCATTATGAATTTTGGAGAATAGGTCCTTATTGGATATAACGTTGGTAAATATATTCTCCCAGGCAGTGGACTTCCTTGTTTTGTTGTTGTTGTTGTATTTTTTGGCTGCTTCTTCTCTACAGAAGCATTTTAATTTGACGTCGTCCCATTTGTTTCTTTTCTCCTCAGTTTCCATTGCCCTAGGAGCTGTATCAGTAAAGGTACTGCTGAGACAGATGCCTGCTATTTTTCTGCCTATGGATTCTTCTAAGATTTTCAAGGTTACCCACTTACCTTTAAGTCCTTTACCCATTTTCAGTTTATTTTTGTGTATGGTGTAAGTTGGTGGTCTAGATTCATTTTTTTTACATGTATCTGTGCTATTTGTCCAACATCAATTTTTGAAGAGACAGTATGACTCCATTGTATGATTTTGCCTCCTTTGTCAAATATTAATTGAGCATAACTGCTTGGATTGACTTCTGGGTTCTCTATTCCATTCCATTGGTCTATATGTCTGTTTTAGTGCCAGTAACAGGCAGTTTTGAGAATGGTGGCTTTGTAATATAGCTTGATATCTGGTATTGTGATCCATCCAACTTTGTTCTTCTTTGTCAAGATTGCTGTGACTATTTGGGGTCTTTTGTAATTTCATAGGAATTTTTGGAGACTTTGTTCTAGGTCTGTGAGACATGCCATTGGTATTTTAATGGGGAATACATTAAAACTGTAGATTGCTCTAGGTAGTATGAACGTTTAATGATGTTGATTCTACCAATCCATGAATGTGGTGTGTTCTTCTATTTGCTTTTGTCTTCATCTATCTCTTTTAAATTTCCTGTAGTTTTCCAAGAACAGGTCTTTTACCTCCTTAGTTAAGTTTATTCCTAGGTATGTTAACTTTTTGTTGCAAATGTAAATGAGATTTTTTGTTTTGTTTTGTTTTGGTTTCTTTAGTTTTTATTTCTGTAAGTTCATTATTGGTGTATCAAAAAGCCATAGAATTCTGGGTGTTAATTTTGTATCCTGCTGCATTGCCAAATTCATTTATTAAATCTCCTAGTTTTTTGATGGATTCTTTATGTATTTCTATGGACAGTACTATGCCATCTGTGAATAATGACAGTTTTACTTCTTCTTTTCCAGTGGGCATGCCTTGTTTGACTTCTTCTTGTCTGATTGCATTGCCTAGCACTACCAGTACTCTGTCGAACAGAAGTGAGAGTGGGCATCCCCGTCTTATTTCTCTTCTTAATGTTTTTTGCCCATTGAGTATGTTGTTGTCTGTAGGTTTGTCATATAGAGGGTATGATCCCTCTGTTCCCAGTTTGCTGAGAATTTTTATCAAAAGTAGAGGCCCAGTGCAGAAAAATTTGTGCACTTGGTGGGGAGGGAGGGGGGGAGTCATTCAGCCTGGCCTGAGGCCTATGCCTTCTTGCAGTCTGGGATCCTTGTAGGATGTCCACCTTCTGGCTAAGGCCTAATGCCTGAGGGATCAGGCCTAAGCTGGCAGTCAGATCTCCCTCTGGCAGCCCAGGAGCCCTTGGGGGATAGCCACTTGCCAGAGGGTGCAGGCCTAAGCTGCAATCGGATATCCTGAGCGGTGATGAGGAGGCGGGAGAGGCTACCACCACCAACACTGTGCTGGCAGTCGTCAGCCTGGCTTGTGGCTGAGCAGAGCTCCGCCTGTGGGAGGGTACTGACCACCAGGGGGAAGCTCCTGCATTAAGTGTCTGTCCACTGGTGGTTAGTGTGCATCATATTGACCAGTAATTCCCAGTCGTTTTGCTGTTAGGGTCAATTTTCATATTACCCTTTTATTATATAGGAGGACAGAGGCCTGGTGCACGGGTGGGGGCCGGCAGTTTTGCCCTGAAGTGTGTCCGGATCAGGGTGGGGGTCCCGCTGGGGTGCCTGTCCAACCTGGGTAAGGGGCTGATGGCATTTTGCAGTCTGTCGAAGCCCTCCAGTGGGGATCCTCAACCCGTGGGGGTGCCTGCCCCGCCTGGGTGAGGGGCTGAGGGCTGTTTTCAGGCTGGCCACATCCTCTTCAGGGTTGGGGGGTCCCTACTGTGGTGCCTGGCCACTGTGGGTGAGGTGCTGATGGCTATTTGCAGGCTGGCCGAGCCCCGCAGTAGGGACCGTCACCACATGGGTGTGTAGCCAGCCTGGGTGAGGGGCTCAGAACCATTTTCAGGCTGCTCACAGCCCCTTCAGGGTGGGAGAGTCCCGCTGGGGTTCGCGACAAGCATGGGTGAGGGGCTGATGGCCATTTCCAGGCCTGCCATGTCCCTGGGCAACCTACGCTCCCAGCCTCTCCTTTTTCTCTTTTTTCTGTTTTTCTGGGATTTAGCTATCTTCTATAATTGAAACTTATAGCCTTGAGCAGAGCCCAGGTCTGGCTGGAAACCTGCATTGTCCCTGGCAACCCAGGCTCCTAGCCCGTCCTTGAGTAGAGGTTGGCTGGAAGCAGGTATCAGAATTTATTTATCTTCTATAATTGAAACTTTCTAGCATTGAGTGAAGCCAAGCGCTTGCCAGAGCAGGCGGGAAGCTTGGCTTCCTCCATCGCAGGGAGCAACCCAAGCCTCCTGCTTACTCCAGCTCCATGGCCACCATCATCTTAGTTGGGTTAATTTGTAAACACACTCCTGATTGGCTTGTGGGTGTGGCGTGTAGGTGTGGCTTGAGCATAGCAGAGGGATGATTAAGTTGCATGTTTCTGTCTTATTATATAGGATTGGGTGTTGGATTCTATCAAATGCTTTTTCTGCATCAATTCCTATGAATATCTCTCAATTTGTTTACGTGATGCATCATGTTTATTGATTTCTGGATGTTGTATTATCCTACTTCCCCAGAACGTATCCACTTTGTCATGGTGTATGCTCATTCAAAAGTAATGTTAACCATGATGTCTCTCTCTCTCTCTCTCTCTCTCTCTCTCTCTCTCTCTCTCTCTCTCTCCTCACTCCCACCTCCCCTTCCATGCTTTCTGTTGAAAAAAAAACAATAGAAAAAGGTCCTCTACTTGGATTAGCAACAACAAAACACACAGATACATTATGCTGCCTACATATTATAAAACCAACATTGAAAAAATTCTGCAGCCACTGTGACTGAAAATTTTAAATTCATAAGCTCAGGTACAATAACATTTGCTATTTACTTGTAGAATTTTTCGGAGAATTTTCTGGGTTTTGAAGTAATGCTTTTAAAGAATATAAAACGATGTTCAAGGTTAACTATACTATAAATTATTTTATTGTAAGTGGAAGGTTACAAATTGTTTTAAGTGGGAGAAGGGGTGGAAGTATTTCTGAAGGTAAGATTTAGTCAAGAATTTCCTCAATATAGTTATTTTGATAAGATCCAGAATGCCTCTTTTTTGTCTGTTTTGATGTTGTCTTATAGCTCCAACTAAATGTACTTACCTGTGCAAAAGATTTATTAAAGCATAGAAAAAGTGAATGAAAAAAAAAAATGACTGAAAATCCCAGTGCACCAAAAGAGACTGAAAATGATACTAAGAAATGGATGATATTTAATTTTTAAAAAGTAGGTCTTCTGTTATTTAAGAATGGGTAAAATCAAATGGTGGGTTTGGGGAAGAAGCAAGACTAGAAGGTCCCTTTATGAAGTTGCAATAAAAAAACACCATTGAAAGTTTCAACAGTAGACTAGGAGAAATCGAGGACCGAATTAGCAAATTAGAAGACAGGGAAACAAAACACACCCAAACTGAACAGCAACTGGAGAAAAAAAATTAAAAGAGAGAAGGAGAGCCTAAGGGAACTATTGGACAACATGAAATGAAACAACATACGAATAATAGGGGTGCCAGGACTATAGCAAGAGGAACAAGGGTTAGAAAACCTACTGGAAGAAATAATATCAGAAAACTTCCCTGAGGTGGGGAAGAAAAAAAACACTCAAGCACGGAGAGTCCCAAACAAGGTGAACCTGAAAAGAAACACATCAAGACACATCATAATTACCATGGCAAAAGTTCAGGACAAAGAGAATATCTTAAAGGCTGCAAGAGAGAGACGGAAAGTTACATTCAAGGGATCTCCCATTAGATTATCAAATGATTACTCAAGAGAAACATCAGGCAAAAAAAAAAAAAAAAAAGGACGATATTTGCAAGTGATGCAAAGTAAAGGACTGAATTCAAGAATACTCTATCCAGCAAGGCTATCATTCAAAGTTGAAGGGGAAATAAGAAGCTTCACAGACAAAAAAAGGCTAAGGGAGTTTATCACCACCAAGCCAGCAATGCAAGAAATGCGAAAGGAACTGGTGCAAAAAAGAAGAAATAAAAAGCTCAGAAAGAAAACAGCCACACACAAAAAGAAATGGCTACAACAAGTATCTTTCAATAATAAATTTAAACGTAAATGGACCAAATGCTCCAACCAAAAGACATCGAGTGGCTGAATGGATAAACCAAACATGACACATACATTTGCTGTCTATGAGAGACCCACCTCAGAAGAAGGGACTCACACAGTCTGAAAGTGAAGGGATGAAAATATATCTTTCAGGTAAATGGAAACAAAAAAAAAGCTAGGGTAGCTATACTTATATCAGACAAAATAGACCTCAAAGTGAGGCCATAACAAGAGATAAGGAAGGCCACTTCATAATACTAAAGGGATCAATAAAACAAGAAGATATAACCCTGATAAACATATATGCACCCAATGCAGGAGCACACAGATACATTAAAAAAAAAAACACACACACACACACACAAAAAAAAAACCTCCTGGAAGATATCAAAGGAGAGATCGACAACAATACAATCATAGTAGGGGACTTTAATACACCACCTCCATCACTGATTAAATCCTCTAGAAAAAAAATCAGCAAAGAAACAGCAATATTAAATGACTCACTGGACCCGATGGATTGAATTGACATCTTGAGAACACTGCACCACAAAGCCAAGGAATATACATTCTTCTCAAGGGCTCATGGGATATATTCAAAAATAGACCACATATCGGGACACAAACAAAGTCTCCCCAAATTCGAGAAGATTGAAATCATACCAAGCATCTTCTCAGATCACGATGGCATAATATTAGAAATAAACGACAATAAAAACAACCCAAAATACTTAAACACTTGGAAGCTGAATAGCATGTTATTAAATATTGATTGGTTTACCAATGAGATCAAAGAAGAAATTAAAAACATCCTGGAAACTAATGACAATGAAAACACAACAATCCAAAACCTATGGGACACAATGAAAGCAATCTTGAGAGGGAAGTTTATAACTCTACAGGTCTATCTCAAAATACAAGAAAAAATGGTAGTAAATCATCTAACTCTACAACTCAAAGAACTAGAAAGAGAGCAACAAGAAAACCCCAGAGTGAGCAGAAGGAAGGAGATAATAAAGATTAGATCAGAAAAAAATGACATAGAGATCAAAAAATATATATATAAAATCAATGAAACCAAGAGCTGGTTCTTTGAAAGGATGAACAAGATTGATGAACCTCTAGCCAGGCTCACCAAGAAGCAAAGACAGAGGACCCAAATAAACAAAATCAGAAACGATAGAGGCGAAATAACAACAGACCCCACAGAAATATAAATGATTGTTAAAAAATACTATGGACAACTCAACTCCAACAAATTAGACAACCCGGAGGAAATGGTCATATTCCTAGAAAAATACAACATTCCAAAACTCAATCAGGAAGGATCAAAACATCTCAAAAGGCCAATAACTATGCAAGAAATTGAAGCAGTCATCAAAAAACTACCAACAAACTAAAGCCCGGGCCAGACGGCTTCACAGGGGAGTTTTACCAAACATTCAAGGAAGAACTAAAACCTATCCTGCTCAGACTACTAAAAAAAATCCAAGAGGAAGGAACACTTCCAAGATCATTCTATAAAGCCAGCATCACCCAAATACCAAAACCAGGTAAAGACAACACAATGAAAGAGAATTACAGGCCAATATTCCTCATGAACAAAGATGCCAAAATCCTCAACAAAATCTTAGCAAATCGGATCCAGCAGTATATCAGAAAGATCATACACCATGACCAAGCTGGATTTTTCCCAGGGATGCAAGGATGGTACAATATCCGAAAATCAATAAATGTGATAAATCATATAAACAAATTGAAAGAAAAAACCACATAGTCATATCAATTGATGCAGAAAAAACATTAGCCATAATCCAATACCCATTTTTGATAAAAACTCTCAGCAAGGTGGGAGTAGAAGGATCATACCTCAACATAATAAAAGCCATATATGACAAACCCACAGCCAACATCATACTCAATGGACAAAAACTAACACCATTTCCCCTAAGAACAGGAACAAGACAGGGATGCCCACTCTCACCACTTCTGTTCGATATAGTACTGGAAGTATTAGCCATTGAAATTAGACAAGAAGAAGAAATAAAAGACACCCAAATTGGAAAAGAAGAAGTAAAACTCTCCTTATTTGCAGATGACATGATATTAGAGATAAAACACTCTAAAGACTCCATCAAAAAACTATTAGACTTAATAAATGAATTCGACAATGTAGCAGGATACAAAATTAAGGTCAAGAAATGGATGGCATTTCTATACACCAATGGTGAACTTACAGAAAGAGAGACTAAAAAAATAATCCCATTTACCATCGCACCAAAAAAATTAAGCTACCTTGGAATAAACTTAACTAAGGAGGTAAAAGACCTCTACTCAGAAAACTACAGTGCGTTGAAAAATGAGATAGAGGAAGACATAAACACATGGAAGAACAGACCATGTTCTTGGACTGGTAGAATCAAAATCATTAAAATGTCCACACTACCCAAAGTAATCTATAAATTCAACGCACTTCCCATTAAATACCAACGGCATATTTCACAGACCTAGAACGAACTCTCCAAAAATTCATCTGGAATAAAAAGGTCCCCGAATAGCTGTAGCGATCCTGAGAAAGAACAAAGTAGGTGGGATCTCACTACCAGATATCAAGCTGTATTACAAAGCCACTGTTCTCAAACCTGCCTGGTATTCCCACAAGAACAGACATATAGATCAATGGAATGGAATAGAGAGCCCAGAAATCGGCCAGAACCAATATGCTCAATTAATATGTGGCAAAGGAGGAAAGAACATACAATGGAGTCAAGATAAATGGTGTTGGGAAAATGGGACAGATACATGCAAGAAAATGAAACTAGACCAACAACTTACACCATACACAAAAATAAACTCAAAATGGATAAAGGACTTAAATGTAAGACAGGAAACCATAAAAAATACTAGAAGAATCTAAAGTCAACAAAATCTCAGACATATGCTGAAGCAATTTCTTCTCTGATACAGCTCCTAGGGTATTGGAAACTAAAGAGAAAATAAACACATGGGACTACATCAAAATAAAAAGCTTCTGCACAGCAAAAAACCATCAACAAAACAACAAGAAAACCCACTGTGTGGGAAAACATATTTGCCAATGTCATATCTGATAAGGGCCTAATCTCCAAATTTATAGGGAACTCATACGACTTAACAAAAGGAACATAAGAAATCCAATCAAAAAATGGGCAAAGGACCTAAATAGACACCTTTCAAAAGAGGACATTCAGAAAGCCAAGAGACATATGAAAACATACTCAAAGTTACTAATCATCTGAGAGATGGAAATCAAAACAACAATGAGGTCCCATCTCACACCTGTCAAAATGGCTATCATCAACAAATCCACAAACGACAAGTGCTGGAGAGGATGTGGAGAAAAATGAACACTTGTGCACTGCTGGTGGGAATGCAGACTGGTGCAGCCACTATGGAAGACAGTATGGAACTTCCTCAAAAAACTAAAAATGGAACTCCCATTTGACCCTGTGATCCCTCTTCTTGGAATATATCCCAAGAAACCAGAAACACCTATCAGAAAGGATATATGAACCCATATGTTCATAGCAGCACAATTCACCATAGCTAAGATCTGGAAACAGCCTAAGTGCCCATCAGTAAATGAATGGATTTGAGAACTGTGGTACATCTACATGATGGAATACCATGCTGCTGTAAAAAAGAAGGAACTCTTACCATTTGCAAAGGCATGGATGGAACTGGAGAGCATTATGCTAAGTGAAATAAGCCAGTCAGTGAAGGAAAAATACCACTCATTCATGGATAATAGAGACCATTGTAAACTTTTGAACAATAATAGATACAGAGGCAGAGCAGCCTCAAACAGATTGTCAAACTGTAGCAGGAAGGCCGGGAAGGAGTGGGGTGCAGGAGGGAGGGGGGTAAGAGATCAACCAAAGGACTTGTATGCTGCATATAAGCATAACCAATGGACATAAGACACTGGGGGGTAGGGAAGGCCAGGGGATTGTCAAGGTCGGGGGGAAAAAAAGGGACACATATGCAATACCCTTTGTAAGACTGTGAGCAATAAAATAAAATATAAATAAAATAAAATAAAGAAAAAAAAAGACAATTATAAACTTAAAATAAGAAGACTATCGGCTCATGAAAGAGTGCATTCATTCATTCTTTTAAAAACATACTGAGATCTTAATGTTTCCAAATGATACATATAGTTATTAAAAAAGAAAGAGAACTGTGCTTGCTTCGGCAGAACATATACTAAAATTGGAACAATACAGAGAAGATTAGGATGGCCCCTGCGCAAGGATGACATCAAAATTCATGGAGCGTTCCATATTTTTTTATAATTAATGCTGAAAGGTATTCTTTAAGAAGAGGAAGAAGAAGGAAAGGTAAAGATAAAAATTATGAACAACAGATACATATCAACAAGTGAATCTAAAAATCAAGTGAATAAAAATTCTGATCAGAGTAAACTGGTGAATATAATAGAATTGGGCATAGAGAGGGGGTGGACTGAAAATTTTTGCAAGGGAAAGGGATGTGGGGGGGTGTGGGGGGCATGGGAGGAGACTGGACAAAAATCGTACACCTATGGATGAGGACAGTGTCAGGGTAAGGGCAGAAGGTGGGGTGGGAACTGGGTAGAGGGGAGCTATGGGGGGAAAAGTGGAACAACTGTAATAATCTGAACAATAATGATAAAAGAAATAAATGAAGCAGTGTGTTACTTCTTCATGGCATACTGCCCTGTTTCCAGTTAGGAAGGGTAAACAATTTACATATTTTCTTTGGACAACCTAAATGGAAAAAGGATTGGGGAACCTCCACCAAGGCTGCAAAACAATTCTTGACCTCCTTCCTGTGACATTTTGTATGTCCTCAACCTTGAAAGGAATAGTAGAAATAGAGAAAAATTGAATACGGAATGATATAAAAGTTTGAAGAAGTATAAATGCAGGCATCCTTTTGCTTATTTAAATGACATCAGCACTTTCTGAAGTGGTTATACTAAGATTGAAATAGAGATTACCACTTAAATGGAACCAGTTAGCTTTCCGGACTATGCTTCTGGATGGAGTAAACAAAAGCGCCCCTAGATTGTGATATGTATTTTATTGGTGAACTATTCATGCACTTTCTCTGCAACTATTTGACATTTAATGCACCACAAAGGGTATGATCACTCAAACTCTGAGTTATCTTGAATCCTCAGTATTTTTATTAGTGAATATAAACAAACATCATGAATGGGAAAGGTTTTTAAAAACTCACCTCTTGGACTGTTGAGTGTATAGTTATCAACAAGCCTTCCAACTTCAATTTTAAATATTACCCCAATAATGTGTGTTTTTTTAACATTCTTTTCATTGAAATAGTGTATGTGAAATTAGTTGAAAATTTTGGAAGCTGGGACCTCAACTTTTTAAGGATTTTAAAATCTAGCCTGTCAGATTGCGCGTTGTGTGGTGGAACAAACCATGGATGGTATGGCTCAGTGAGCCCATTTTTCATTGCCAGCTGGTATGCTCCTGGATTGGTGAAATACTTAATAAAGCCATTTGGATGCCCAATTTACTCAGCCTAATTTTTCCACTGTAGGTTTGTACTGATAACGTATTATGGTACAGAGAAATACAACAAGACAAACAATACAAAACGTCCCAGCATGAAATAGATCACTTTATATACAATCCCATGGGGAAGTGGACTAGAAAGGAAGATTAAAGGGGAAGAAGGAACAGCATAAAAATCCTGACTATGACGCCGAAACCGGTTTGGCTCAGTGCATAGAGCGTCGGCCTGAGGACTGAGGGGTCCCGAGTTTGATTCCGGTCAAGGGCATGTGCGTTGGTTGCGGGCATATCCCTAGTGGGAAATGTGCAGGAAGCAGCTGATCGATGTTCCTCTCTCATCGATGTTTCTGACTCTCTATCTCTCTCCCTCCCTCTCTGTAAAAAGTCGATGAAATATATTAAAAAAAAAAAGACTGCTAAAAAAAAAAAAAGAAATCCTGACCATGACAAAAGGCTCATTCTTGTATTTCTAAACGGATATTCAGGGTATCAAAACCCTAAGCTATGTACATACTTTTAGATATATATTTTTTTATTGATTTCACAGAGGAAGGGAAAGGGAGAAAGAGTTAGAACCATCAATGGTGAGAGAGAATCATTGATTGGCTGCCTCCTACAAGACATCTACTGGTCTAAAAGCCCACAAAATGGGCATGTCACGATCTGGGAATTGAACCCTGACCTCCTGGTTCACAGGTCGAAACTCATCCACTGAGACAAGCAGGCCAGGCTTTGGCTCTTCTTTATTCAGAGTCTTCCCTTTGACATTCGTGTGCTCCAGCTGCCCTGTATCCAGCCTGCCTGACTGCTGGGCAGATTGTTGGACTCTGGGGTACATTCTAGTAGTAAGGAACCTACTGTGTGTGCCTTGCTCTCCCTGTTTGCTTTCTGATGGCATAGAGACCCTGCCCATAGGGCCTTCATGTACAAGATGCCTGTGCACCAGCAGTCACCTCCTATCCAGGCCCCTTCTGTGCCCATCTTCACAGATGTGGTCTCTATCTAAGCTTTCTAAGCCTCATTGCCTTAATACTATGCTTTTCTGAATATTTTGGTGGAAAAGTCCAGATTCCAATAAAGAATTGTGCTAGGTTTCTCATTGTGGTCTCGAGAACAAATAAAGCGTCAAGTGCAGGACACTTGGTTTTAGAGGCAACATGCAGCAATGAGTTTTCTTTTGTTGTGTTTTAATATGGTGGGTTTTTAAAATTAATTCTTTAGAGAGAGGTGAATGGAGAGAGACAGACACAGAAGCATGCATTCCTGTGAGAAAGAAACAATATTGGATGCCTGGGTCTGAACCTGCAACCTGGACATGTGCCCTGGCCAGAAATCAAATCAGTGAACTTTCTGGTGCACAGGACAATGCCCAGACACACTGGCCAGGGTGCACTGACTTTTATTTTCTTCCTTATCTAGCATGTGGTGGTTAATAAATACCATCAATGCTAATACCAGTGGGCAATTCCAGAGGAGGACATGCTGACAGGAGCTTTACATAAGTTGGCCCCACAGGTGAATCTCCACACAAGGTAATGGGCACGATCTCTTTGTGCAGAGGAATTAACACCCAGACCACAGGATGTTTTGCCTATGTCCTTCCTCCCTCAGAACCTGCCCATTTGTATACTTTTCCCCAAATTCCAAAGGTTCTGATTCCCATTATGGACACTATTTCCTGTGAAGGTTGGGATGGGAAAACAAGGTGCATGTCAGACAGAGGGACAGGGAGAGGGAGACGTAATAGGAGAGAGAGAGGATGAGAAAGAGAGCGTTTGCAGTAAGAGATATACCTTTTCTGAGCCTTGTTCTCTTATCCTCTTTTTTGGGGGGGTGGGGAGCTCACCGACTGTTACAGAGACTTTAGCATTTTCTCTTCCCACTAGAAGAAGCAGAGTGTGATGGCCAGTGTGGCTCAGTAGGCCTATGAACCAAGAGGATATAATTCAATTCTCAGTTGGAGCAGGGGCCGGAGTTCACAACTGGATCCCCAGGTGGATGTGCAGGAGAAAGCCAGCCAATGATTTTGTCTCATTATTGATGTTTTATCCATCTCTCCCTCTCCCTTCCTCTCTGAAATCAATAAGAAATGTACTTAAAAATGGGAAAATGAGCTCCCTCGTTGATGGGCCCAAGTTAGAAGAGTGGAAGGTAGAAGAAAAAGAAAGGAATAGCAATAAAAAGTGAACGAAGGGCCAGGTGCTGTGTGTGACAAGCTAGGAAGCTGCTGACACCCAGCAGAGAGCAGCAAGCACATGAGTGGCTGGCACTGGACCAGATGGCTTCACAGGGGAGTTTTTCGAAACATTCAAAGAAGAACTAAAACCAATCTTTCTAACACTATTTCAAAAAATTCAAGAGGACAGCATACTTCCAAGATCTTTTCATGAAGCCAGCATTACCATAATCCCAAAACCAGAAAAAGACAACACAAAGAAAGTGACTTACAGTCCAATATTCCAGATGAACATTGATGCTGCAATCCTCACCTAAATTCTAGCAAACCGGATAGAGCATTACATTAGAAAGATCATACACCATGACCAAGTGAGATTTATTCCAGGTATGCAAGTATGTACAATATCTGCAAATCAATGAACATGAAACATCACATAAACAAATTAAGAGAGAAAAACCACACAATCATATCAACTGGTGCAGAAAAAGCATTTGACCAACTGCAACAGCCTTTTCTGATAAAAACAGTCAGCAAAGTAGGAATAGAAGGATCATCCTTCCACATAATAAAAGCCTTATATGGCAAACCTACAGCCAACATCATACTCAATGGGCAAAAACTAAAACCATTTCCCTCTAGAACAGGAACAAGAAAGGGACACCCACTTTCACCACTCCTGTTCAACACAGTACTGGAAGTCCTAGTCACAGTGATCACACAAGAAAAGTAAATAAATGGTTCCCAAATTGGAAAAGGAGAAGTAAATTGTCATTATTTGCAATTGACATGATACTGTTCATAGAAAAACCCAAACACTCCTTCAAAAGTTTAGTAAACTTAATAAATGAACTCGGCAATGTAGCAGAGTACAAAATTAACGCCAAGAAATATATGGCATTTTTTATACACCAATAGTGGCATTTTAATACACCTACAGAAAAGGAGATTGAAAAAAGTATCACATTTACCATCCCACCAAAAAAATTAAGAAAGCTAGGATAAACTTAGCTAAGGAGGTAAAAGACCTCCACTCAGAAAACTAGAAGATGTTGAAAAAAGAGGTAGAGGAAGACATAAACAGATGGAAGAACATACCTTGTTCATGGATTGGTAGAAATGACATCATTAAAGTGGCTATACTATCCAAAGCAATCTATAGATTCAATGCACTCCGCATTAAAATACCAACAGCATATTTCGCGGACCTAGAACCAACCCTCCAAAAATCCATCTGGAATTAAAAAAAGACCACGAATAGTGGCAGCAATCTTGAGAAAGGAGAACAACGTAGGAGGGATCTCAATACCAGATATCAAGCTGTATTACAAAGCTACTGTGCTCAAAACTGCCTGACACTGGCACAAGAATAGACATATAGGCTATTGGAATTGAATAGAGAACCCAGAAACCAATTCAAACCACCAAGCTCAATAAATACTTGACAAAGGAGGCAAAAACATACAATGGAGATAAGACAGTGTCTTCAATAAATGGTGCTGGGATATTTGGTCAGACAAATGCAAAAATGAAACTAGGCCACCAACTGACACCATGCATAAATATAAGCTCAAAATGGATAAATAACTTGAACATAAAGCTGGAAACCATAAAAATAATAGAGGTATCCATAGGCAGCAGAGTCTCAGATATATACGGAAGCAATCTCTTCACAGACACAGCTCCTGGGGCAATGGAAAATAAACTTAAAATAAACAAATGGGATGACATCAAAATCAAAAGCTTCTTCATAGCAAAAGAAACCATCAACAAGACAACAACAAAGCCCACTACATGGGAGAACATATTTGCCAATGTTCTCTCTGATAAGGGTTTCATCTACAACATTTACAGGGAACTCATACAACTTAACAAAAGGAAGATAAACAAACCAATCACAAAAATGGGCAATGGACCTAAATAGATATTTTTTACAAAGAGGACAAAAGGAAGGCCAAGAGACACATGAAAAAATGCTCAGAGTCACTAATCATCTGAGAGACGCAAATCAAAAGGACAATGAGGTACCACCTCACAGCTGTCAGAATGGCTATCATCAACAAATCAACAAAGGGCATGTGCTGGTGAGTATGGGGGGAAAAAGGAACCCACCTTCACTGCTGGTGGGAATGCAGACTGGTGCAGCCTCTATGGAGAACAGTATGGAGTTTCCTCTAGAAACTAAAAATGGAACTTCCATTTGACCCAGTGATCCCACTTCTAGGAATATATCCCAGGAACCTAGAATTACCAATCCGAAAGGATACATGTACCTCTATGTTCACTGCAGCACAATTTACAATAGCTAAGATTTGGAAACAGCCTAAGTGCTGGTCAGCAGATGAGTGGGTTAAAAAGCCGTGGTACATCTACACACTGGCATAGTACACTGCTGCAAAAAAGGAAGGGGCACTGACCATTTGCATCAGCATGTATGGAGCTGCAGAGCATTATGCTAAGCAAAGCCAGTCAGTCAGTCCGAGAAAGAGAAATATCACATGACCTCACTCATCTGTGGATTATAATGAACAACATAAACCGATGAACAAAACCAGATCCAGAGACAGAGAAGCATGGATCAGACCATCACCCTCAGAGGGAAGGTAGGGGAGGGTGGGGTTAAGGGGGAGAGATCAACCAAAGGGCTTGTATGCATGCCTATAAGCCTAGCCAATGGACTCAAACACCAAGGGTGGTGGTGAGCGTGAGGACATGCTTGCGGGGTGGGGGTGGGGGTGTGGGAGCAGTGGGGGATAAGAACACATATGTAATACCTTAATTAGTAATAAGAATGAAAAGGAACCCAGGAACATATCATCAGGTGAGAATTCACACACACTCACACACACTCAGGCACACGCACACTCACACCAGGAGAGGGCTCTGCCGCTCTCAGTGGGAATCACCTCTTATGTCCCAGCCTGACCAGCGCTTTCTCACCAGCTGAACCAGAGGACAATGATGAGTGACGGCCCTGGTGCTCTGCGGAAAGCGCCCTCTCCACTGTCCAGCAGCCACTTTTCTGCCCCCTCTCTGTCTCCCACGCCCTGAGCAGGGCTGGGCTGGCCTGAGAGCCCACAGACTTGAGGACCCAGATCCCGGGGGAGTTGGCGCCGAGGGCTGTGGGGACCCTCTTGGTCAACTGCAAACTCGGCCAGCTGAGGTCACACAATAAAGGCCGACGCCAGAGTTCCATGAATTGTTGCGTGTAAGTCCCCTCAGCGAGCTCCCACTCTGGCGCAGCAAGCGGAAGGCCTCACGCCAGCGAGCCAGGTTTGGACCTCAGGCCTTCAGGACAACCAGGTGGGAACTCATTTTCAGATGGAAAAAGCCGGAGCGGGAGGGGCTGCGGGTTGCCAGTGACTAGAGCAGTTCACCCCCGCAACAGAAAGTTCACCCCTGGAGACAGCAAGAACCCAGGGTGTGCGATTACCTTTTCAACAGGCCACGCTCCTCACAGCATGGTCTCCAGCTAAGTTAGGAGGCTGGAGGGAAGGAAGCAGTGGGGGGCGCTGCCTGGCAAGCTTCCTGGGGCTGCGCCCTGGTTCCTTTGGGGGCGAAATCTCGCGAGATCACGAGATCAGGAGCAACCCAAGATCAGGGAGCTGGAGGGGGGTCATGTCTTAACAGGCCCAGAGAAGGTGGGGACAGGGGCGCCTGTGCCACACCCACCAGGTTGCAAGGGGTGGCAGAGGGTGGGTGGCTGTCAGGGAAACCCTGTGCTTCCAGGCATGAGGGTGGGGGCGGTCCCGATGTGGAGGGAGAAACAGGAGGCCACGACCCCCAGCTAACCTCCCACTCAACACCCTGTCTGTATTTCTGGGGACCCCTTTCCCTCTGTGGTTGTGGCTGCCACTTACCTACCTTGTTCCCTGGCCAGGCTTGGCGCCCCACTCCCACCCCACCGCAGCCCTCTGTCTAGAAAAGAGCGCCCTGCCCTGGGCTAGCCCACTGTCCCTACTGTCTGGATGGGGACATTTTAGTAATCCCCGGGGCAGAGGAGAGCTGGCCAGATGCAATTACATTGTCTCTCTCCACAGGTGCCCTCCTCAGTCTACCCCTGGGGTTTGGGTCATCAGAGCTCTTTGACAAGCCTGGAATCCAGCCTTTGCTCTGCTCACCTCCCCTAAGCCTTCAGGTGATGGCAGCCTCCCTGCCTTCCTGCTCCCTCAGGAAGGGGTTCTCCTCTCACCAACAAATCCCTTTGGCAAAGTCACACCTGGGCCTGAAAGCAGAAGGAGTGGGCAGGAGGCTCCTGAGGAGGAGCAGACCAACAAAGCTGAGGGGAGGTGGGGAGGCACCAGCCACAGCCTGGTGCACAGGCTCTGCCAGAGCTGCCCCTTAGCTGAACCTTAACCCAGGGTTCAAATCTCAGGTGGCACCTCCAGGGCACATAGGGGGCCTGGCATGCTCAGTCTGGCAGGTTTTGCTGCCTGCTTTTCCATAGTCTCTTTAGGAGACAAAAGCCAGGCTTGTGAGGAGAGAGGGAGAGGGGAAGAGCAAAGCTTAGGCCCAGCCCTGTCATCCAAGCTGGCCTGAGGCATCTCCTGGGCATCCTTGGAAATCAGCTTCTCTTAGTGAGGAAGGGCTTGTAATAAGAATAGAGCCGCAGTTGTTTAATCATTACTTACAAACTATAAATACGAGGCCCTGGGACACTGGAGGATGAAACAGGCTCTACTGAAAACATAGGCTGCCTCCATGGCCCATTACTCAGAAAAGAATTGCATTTTGCAAAGAGACCAGGCACAGGACAGGCTTTGATTTGGCAGCTGTGCCCGCACCCTGACCCCCTCCTGGGGTCTTTCTTAGGAAGGCTGACCATTCCAATCTCATCCCAGGAAGGGGCTGAGCTGTTGCTAAGGTCATAGAAGATTAGCCACCTTGTGGTCAGCCTTTGAGCTCCTGAAGGTCCAGACAGCAGGCCCTCCCCTCCCCTTTGCATGTCACACTTGCAGCTGGCAGCTACAGATAGCTATCTTCTCCCCAAGAGGCTGAGAGCTGAATTTCCAGGGTGAGCGACTCCTCGCCCCATACTGACCGCATCCTTGGAGTAAACATTCATTGTGTGGTTCAACGCTGTCTCTGCTTAACTTGGCTCAAGTAGTCACAGGCAGCCTCAGACACATTTGTGCTGCCTTTCTCTTCCACACTCAGACTTGGGGAATATTCAGACTCTGCAAACTGTGAGACCTTATCTGAGAGGGAGAGTGGGCTGAGGACACTGTGTCCCTGTCATGCAGGTGATCCTGCATCTCTTCACCATAGGCTGTGGAGAGGTCAGGGGGGTGGAGCGTAACAGCAGGGTGGTAAGGCTGGCTTCTAGTGTGTTCCTACCCTACCATTCCTCCAGACGTTCCCAATGCCTATGAACTAGCAGAGTTTAAGACTTCCAACTACATAGATGGAGGAATGAGGACAAATGAGGCCACTGCACTCAGCCTCAGTGGATTTGGGTTTGTCACCTAGAGCAGAGCAGATAAAAAGCAGAAACAGAAACAACTCCACTATTTCACCTGGGAACTAGAGATTCAGCATAGCCCTCCCCCCTCTCTCCTTGATGCATTTGGCAGCTATTTTTTTCCTGAGTGGCTGCTTATCCCATGCTCAGAGCTACACACAGTCTCTCCTCACAGAGTTTAGGATGACAATAGAAAACACACACACACACACACACACACACACACACACACACACACCAAAACCCAACAAGACCATTGTCTACAAATGGCTCTTTGTAACTAATTCTGTCAAGAGAACAAAGGTGCTGGTATGGAAAGTTACAGAGGTAGGTAGACTTCTGCCTGAGGGTTGTACAAGGAGGGGCCATCAGGGGCTTGGAAGGATCCTGTTCAGGGCATGAGGACAGACTGCACAATTTCTGAGAGAGTAAAGTGCTTGGCCAATTTGAGAATGCAAGAGACACTGGGGCACAGTGACAGAGAGGGCAATGGATGTATCCAGGGAAGGTGAAATTCAAAGGGAATCTATTTGAAGTTTGTCCACCCTTATGTTCATGATGATCCGGTTGTTTGTCAGCATTGCAGAGGTTGATGCACTAAAAAGACATGGTCTGTTATATCAAAAGCAAAATGCAGGCCACCCGACTGATTGCATAATGCAACCCTATTCTTGTAAAGTTAAATGTGAATATAACATTCATTTATTCCATTGCTTCACCCATTGCCTCACAATGTTCACCATGTTCCTAGGTGACAGTAAGCCTGCATAAGGAACAGGGACTAACAGTTCTTGGGCCCTACTCTCCTGGGAAATCAGCAAATCATATTTATGAATATCTTAAAGCAGTCCACATGTTCACTAAAAATGATAATGCTAGTCATTGTAAAATATCTTCCTGTATTTTTTACAGGGTTCTTTATTACAATTTCCTCTCCTGGACTGGTGGTGAAGATGTATTTTCATTTTAGAAACATGAAAAGTGTCAGTCAACCAGCACTGCATAATAATGATCACGATCATGACTTAAAAACCCTTCAGTAGTGGAAGAGAGGGAAGCTGGATGCTTTTGAAGGAGCTGCTGTGTGTTTGTGTGTGTGTGTGTGTGTGTGTGTGTGTGAGTGTGTGTGCATACACACACTCCTGCACAGCTGAGAGAGGCTGAGTCTAGCCTGTCCTGTGAGGGGATGAAATAGAGGTGAGGTGGAAGGGGTACATACTTTTGTCTACAATCACCTACAGTAAGCCTAAGTACGAAGGAAGCTGCATTCTCAAACTAAGCATCATACAGCCCTTACAGACTAAGGAAAACTTAGCCTTTTGATGTTGTAGTCTGACTCATGCCATGACAGTTTGAACTTTAATGCTGTCAGTTGTTTTCAGGTGAAGACACTAAGACGAAGGAGATTAAACAGGGGTCCAAAGCAGGGAGGGCAAATCAGGAAGGCATTTGGGGCTGACTTGTGCTTCCATGACACCCACTGTACAATAGGCTCCTGATTTCCTAACAGGCACATGCAATGGCCTCTGCACTCCCAGTACACTGCAGGATTAGCCGATGTGAAAGATCTCGGAGAGAATTCAGGGTGGCCAGAGTGCATTCGCCACAGTGTGTGTCCCGATTTCTGTGAACCACACCTTTTGAAAATTCTTTTGGCGTAAATATCCAGGAGCCCAGAGGGAAAGGCAGGAACCTCCATCCCTGGGCGGCATCCCTTCACCCAGATTCGGGCCTCCAAGAGACTGGACTCGAAGAGGGTACAGCCCTCCCCATGAGAGTAACTTCTGGGTTAGAGGTTGGTTGTTTGGAGAGGAACACTCAGCTGAAGGCCAGCTGCTCAATGACAGATGGAGCTCGCACAGCTCCAGGTTCATCTGAGTCATCCCCCTCTGTTTTCCCCCTCTTCTCCAGGTCCTGGGCCCAGCCAGCCTGGACCCAGTCCCTTCCCTGTCCAGCTGTGGCTCAGGAGGTGTGCTGGGTGAGCTGAACTGCAGCTGCTGGAATTTATAACCCTGCCTCCTGGGACCAACAATGTCTGGGAACCCCTCCCACACTCCTGATTGATGGTGTCACAGGGGAGGAGGGCAAACTAGCCAATAGACATCTGCTGAAGCCCTCTTGTTTACCATGTTTCATTCCAATCAGGCAAAGGCAACAATCTTCTGAAGAAGGTCTCTCTCTCTGAATTTTTGGGCAGGAGCGGGTAGGGGTTGCCCAAAGTTTCTCTCTGACACTTTGGCTTCTAAATAAAGAGCTGAAAATCAATATCCCAAAAGGCAGCTATAGGGTGGAATAATCTTGGCTTCCTTTATTTCTTAACTATTGGCTAAGAGGGTTCAGACTGGTGTCAGTCAGGTAGGTAGATATATATATCAAACAAACAAACCAACAAACAAAAAACAAAGAGACTTCTAGGGGACTTTAAAAGAGAGCCTGAAAACACGACAGTCATAGTAGCAGACTTTTATCACTCCTCTGACTTCACTGGATAGGTCTCCCATGTGACAAAATAATGATACAGAGACTCTAAAGAACACACTGAATCAGATGGATTTAATTTACATTTTAGGACATTTCACCCCAACAGAGCAGAATATACATTCTTCTCAAGTGCACATGGATCATTCCCAAAGATAGACCACATGGTAGGACACATAACAAGTCCCTACAAGTTCAAGAAGTTTTAAATCATATCAAGCATCTTCTTGGATCACAGTGGAGTGAAATGAGAAATCAAATAGAGTAAAAACACCCAAAAACATTTAAACACTTAGAGACTAAATAGAAGGCTAATAAACAATGAACTTGTTACAGTGAGATCAAGAAAATATCATAGATTATTTGGAAAAATAGGAAAATGAACAAATAACAACACAGAATCTCTGGGAAACAGCAAAAGCAGTTCTGAGAGGGAAGTTCATAGCACTATAGACATATCTCAGAAAAATAACAAAATCAGCAATAAACTATTTATCCCTACAACTGAAGAATTAGAAAGAGACCAACAAGAAGAGCCCAGAGTAAGTAGAAGGAAGGAAAAAATAAAGATTACAGCAGAAAAAATAAGAGAGACAAAAAATTCAATGAAACCAAAAGCTGGTTCCATGAACGGATAAACAAAATTGATAAACCATTAGCCAGACTCATTAAGAAACAAACACATATGATTCCAATAAGTAAAATCAGAAACAAGAGTGGAGGAGTAAGCACTGGCACCACAGAAATTCAAAGGATTGTAACAAAATACTATAAATAGCTATATGCCAAAATGCTGGACAATGCGGATGAAATAGATGAAGTCAGTAAAAAATGCAATCTACCAAATGTGATTCAGTAAGAATTAAGAAACCTGAATAGGCTCATAACAACTAATGAAATGGAAGCAGTAATCAAAACGCTTGCAACCAACAAAAGCTCCGGCCTGGACACCTTCACAGGGTAGTTCTACCTAACATTCAGAAAACTACAATCTATACTCCTCAAATTATTTCAGAAAATCAGAGGAAAGAATACTTCCAAACTCTTTGTATGAGGCCAGCATTATTCTAATTCCCAAACAAAGTAAAAACACTACAAAGAAAGAGAATTACAGGCCGATATAGCTGATGATGACAGATACGAAAGTTCTTAACCAAGTATTAGCAAATAGCATCCAGCATTATATTAAAAGGACCAAATGCCATTATCAAGTGGGATATACACCAGGGATGCAAGGCTGGTATTATATTCACAAATCAATAAACGTGATACAACTCATAAACAAACTGAGAGACAAAACTCTCGTGATCATATCGATAGACACAGGAAAAGAACTGGAAAAAACCCAACACCCAATTGTGATAAAAACTCTCAGCAACTTGGTAATAGATGGAGTATACCTCAACATGATAAAGGCCATATATGAGAAACCCACAGCCAACATCATACTCAATGGGCAAAAACTAAAACCATTTCCTCTAAAAGAACAGGAACAAGACAGTGATGCCAATTTTCACCATTCCTGTTCGACATAGTACAGGAAGTGCTCCCATAGTGTTCAGACATGAAGAAATAAAAGTCATCCCAACCGGAAAAGCACATAATTAGTGAATTTGGTCATGTATCAGTATACAAAATTAACACTCAAAAATATGTCTTTTGATACACCAAGAATGAACTCATAAAAAGAGAAACTAAGAAAAGTATCCCACTTACCATTGCAGTAAAAGAATTAAGGAAAAAACTCAATGAAGGAAGTAAAAGAACTGTACTTGGAAAATGACAGAACATTGAAAAGGAGATAAAGATATCAACAATGGACTAATATACCTTGTTGATGGGTTGGTAGAATTAACATCATTAAGATGTCCATACTACCCAAAGCAATTTATAGATTCAATGTAATCTCCATTAATATATCAACAGAATAATTCACAGACAAAGAACAAACTCTCCAAGAATTCCTATGGAGTAAAAATAGCCTCAGCCATCCAGGGAACAAGAAAAAAATATGGAAGGCTCAAAATACCAGATATTAAGCTATATTATAAAGCCACCATTCTCAAAACTGCCTGCTACTGCCACTAGAAAGGACGTATACACCACTGAAATAGAACAGAGAACCCAGAAGTGGACCCAAGTCATTACGCTCTATTATTAATTTACAAAGGAGGCAAGAGCATACAATGGAGTCAAGACAGTCTCTTCAATAAATGATGAAAATCAGACAGAAACAAGGAAGAAAATGAAACTAGACCACCAACATACACCTTACACAAAAATAAACTCAAAGTGGAGAAAGGACTTGAACGTTAGTTGGGAATCTATATAAAAAAATCTTAGAAGATTGCATAGGCAGCAAAATATTACACATATGTCTTAGCATATCTTTACTGACACAGCTCCGAAGGCAACGCACACAAAGGGGAAAATAAACAAATGGTCTATATCAAAATAAAAACCTTCTGCATGGCAAACTAAATCCTGAACAAAACAACAAGAAAGCCCACTGCATAGTAGAACACATTTGCCAATGGTATCTCTGATAAGTGTTGAATTCCAATGTTTACAGGGAACACACACAAATTAACAGTAGGAAGATAAACAATCCAATCAAAACACGGGCAATAGACTTAAATGGACAATTTTTGAAAGGGGACTTACATAAGGCCCAGAGACATAGGAAAAAATGCTCAAAGGCACTAACAGTCCAAGAGATGCAAATCAAAATGAGAGAAGTACCAATCCACACCTGTCAGAATAGCTGTTATAAAAAAAAATAAAAAAACCACAAGTGCTGGAGAGGATGCAGAGAAAAAGCAACCCTTGTGCACTGCTGGTGGGAATGCAGACTGCTGCAACCATTGTGGAAAACCATATAGAGTTTCTCAAAAAATTAAAAATGGAGCTCCCATTTGATTCAGTACTCTCTCTTTTAGGCATATATATCTCAAGAAATGAGTAACATTAATCAGGACAGATATATGCAACTGTATGTTCATACCCGCCCAATTTACAATAGCTAAGATTTGGAAACAGTCTAAGTGCCCATTAGCAGATGCACGGATTAAAAACTGTGGAACATCTATACAATGGAAAACTCAACTGCTGTAACAAAGAATGAACTCTTATAATTTGCAACTCCCAAGGGGTACCAGACTGTGAGAGGGCACAAGTGGGGCTGAGGGACACCCCCGCACCAGTGAACAAATTTTTGTGCACTGGGCCTCTAGTACATATATTTATATGTGTGTGTGTGTGTGTGTGTGTGTGTGTGTGTGTGTGTGTGAAGGTATATATACACAAATATACAGAAATACGTATATGTATATATATGTATGTATATGTATATGTATATGTATATGTATATGTATATGTATATGTAAATGTACATGTATCTCCCTTAGAGGGCCAATGAACTTTGATATTCAGCAGGGCTGAAAAATCAGCATTATATTACCCTGCTGTTGGCAAAATGGCTGAAGGTAATCTCCTAACCTGATAACCCTGTTTGCTTTGCTAAAGGGCATATATGAGAAACCTAAATCCAAGTGAATAAAAGCTGATGGGTGCTAGGGTTCAGAGAGCTTCTCTGCTAGAGAGAAAGGTCTCTCCCTGGCCCCCCTATGTCTTCTAAACTTATATTTGTTGTCTAGTGTATTCATTTGTGTTCAGCTCCTTTTCCTGATCCTGAATCCTTGCTGCAAAAGGTTGCAGCATTCTGGCGCCCAATGGGGGGCATCTGGAGAAGAAATTTCACCAGAGTGAAAAATGAAGACATTTTACCAGAAAGCTGAGAAGTGCACTGAAAAGGTGGGGAAAATTCTCTGTGCACAAAGCCCATGCCAGCTTTGGAAATAGTGAAACAAAAAGTGGGCGGAAAATCTTTCATTTCTGCCAGGCTATAATGAAGGAAAGTTTGATTATAAAGCAAAATAAATAAATAAATAATTGTAAACATTTACTTGTATGCTCAAGGATAAAGAAATTAAAATATCAAAAGGTACTCTCTGAAATCAGGCTCAAGGAAAAAAAGTAACATTGTCATCTTGAACTATGTGTGCTCTTGTTCGCACTGCATTATGCCTAATTCGTATTGGGGATCAAAAGTCTGTAATACCTAAGCCCTGGGTCCTCCACTCTAGTGTGGAAAGGCACAGCAGCTAGAGAAAACGGGGTTAACAGTCATTTTACAAAAGGACTCTTTAATGCTTTGTCTGAAAATTACCATATGACACCTTGGGACAGGCAGATTTTAGCTAAAATAACTTTAGAGGACAGCCAATGCCATGAAGAGCAGAATAGGATAAAATCTATGAAAACTACTCTGATTCATTAAGCCTTGTCTCTATGTTATGGGCACTTGTCTGTTGATTATTATCAATCTGTCTTGGTTGTTTATTGTTAGTCTATTAAGCATGCCTTCAATTTAATTTAATAAGAAAAGAAACAGTAGATGGACAGGCCATTACTAAACATCTAAAACACCTCCCAACCCATTAATTACTAGTCTCTTGGTGATCCTGTAACATGTATGCCCACTCTCGAGAGTGTTATTAAAAGTCTCCTTTTATTTCCCAGACCGTCATTTGAAATTTGGATTTATGAGACATTCCTCACAACTTAAGGGATATCTCTGGGATTTCTGTACCCGTGAAGAGAAAAACACTAGCTTAAGAGAAGTCACACCCCACCTGATTTTGGATGGCCTCTTGGACTGACCCCCATTTCCTCACAGATGTTATAGTACAAACACAAGACTGTTTTTCTTAATAAGATGGTGAAATGACACAAGGAAAATATACAGGCTGTGTTTAGGCAATAAGATTAGTGTTTCCATAATAAGGGGCAGTTCTTAAATAATAATGGACCATATTCCAAGGTTCACGTTAAAGCCAATGAAAGCCAGTAAGTTTTTTCTGCTGCAAAATTTGCCAAAGTAAAGCGCCTTAGATGGTGATAACTGGCTTTGGAAGCTCAAAATTGTTAAAAGTTAAATAGATAGATATAACTAAAATGAAGGCTTTGTGGCAAAGCTTTTCAATAATAATTATAAATAAATATATTGATGGTGAGGGTGTAGTCACTGAGGAGAGGGCTGACTGCAATCTCTGTTGGTGGAAAGGTCCAGTGGATCTTCTCCCTGTAAAAGTGGAGAACCAGGTAGAGCAACCTTATATTTTATCTCTGAATGAAAAATGTGGTGGTTTTAAAATTCAAATGGCTACAGGCCTTCATCCCTTCTTCCCCTACTTCTTTGGCAACCTCATATCTCTAAACATATTTTTTAAATTTTTGGTAACTTAAAAATTTGGAGTTGGTTACATTAAGGAATGAAACTTACTAAATCTCTAAATGTTTTGAAATAACAAAATACTGAAATATTATTTTGAGTGTACCAAAATGAAAAAAATAAAGCACAAAATGAATCTATTAATTAAATAAGTCTTTGTTAATTTTATTGGAAATATATCCTTAAAAATGTGACGGTATTACTAATCTAAGAAATGCTAAGTATTTAACTTGCCACCTAAAATTTAAGGCTTCCAAGAGTTAAAAGTTCAAATTCAATTGGCAGAAATTATATGCTTGTAATGATAAAATGCATAAAGTTTAGAATTTCATTATCAAGAAAAATAATTCTTGTGATTTCTCTGAAAAAAATTAGTAGTAAAAAAGATATTGTAGTCCTTATGTGTACTATGTGTGGTAAAATTTCAAACTAATATATAATATTTTATTGGACTGATTAAAAAAGAGGATTAATTCTATGGTCTGAAATTAATTTTTAATATAAAAACCAGTTTAAATTTTATTGATCTATTTTAGAATAATTGCAACAAATGTATAATGTAATCTTTGGGTTACACATATTTGTGATAGTCTTTCCATGTTAAATTTCAAGACTTTAACCAAGAGATAGCTTTGAAAGTTTTCAAGTGCCCTGGAATAATTCAAGGGTTTACTCTCTTCTTAAAAGAAATATTTTAGGAAAAGAAATATCTTTAAACCAATTTACGCCAAACTAATATACTTGAAATCACTTGCAGCTTCATCAAATAAAAATTAATAACTGTGTTCTCTTTACATACACATATTTTAAATGTTATAAAAGTTTCAACCTCTAAGGGAGGGCAGGAAAAAGTTGCTGAATACTTCTTAAGAAACATGGGACTATTCAGCAGCAGAATTTTAAGATGGGAGCCCTGACAGCCTGATCTTTAGATAGGCCAGGGGGCAGTGCAACATCTGTAGTTCATAGGTCAAATGTATAAGTTTATTTACTTTGCTTTCTCAATAAGGGTGCATACTTTAGTCACTTAACAAATTAGCTTTTTACAATATAATCAAGTTCTCATATAAACTCAGTTATATGAGAAGCAGATATTTTATTAGCAATTGGTTCTAACAGAGTCCAGAGTGTACCTATGTAAATGAGCACCAGCCAAAAGAATGCTGTTTAAAAGTAAATTTTAAGCTTACGAAAAAGGAGACATTTTTAAGTCTCTTCTGCTACTATTTACAAGGTAAACAAAAAGTTATTCAAATATTAAATCTCACCATTAATAAGACACCATAAAAAAAGAGACTTACTTTTACTTAATCTGTATGCATTGCAGTATTGGCCAGCATACCTCTCTTTTAGAGGTATTTCTTAAAAGGAACTAACTTTGTAGCTCTATTTAAAAGAAATAAAAAAGCTTTTAAAAGAAACTCCCAAATTGTGTCCTAGAAATTACTCTGGAAGAAAAAACAGGAGGAGATTCCCTTCAAATATCTAGAAAACTGCAATTAAAAATAAATGTATTAGGCCTCAAAAAGAAAAGTAAACAATTTCCATTCTGCCTCCCTAAACAAAGCTTATGTCAATACTAGAGGCCCAGTGCACAAAAATTTGTGCACTCGGTGGGGAGGGGGATCCCTCAGCCTTGCCTGTGCCCTCTGGCAGTCTGGGACCCTTGGGGAGATAACTACCTGCTGGGTTAGGCCTGCTCCCGGGTGGCAGAGGGCAGGCCCAATCCCTAGGTGCAGCCCCTGGTCGGGATCAGAGCAGGGCTGATTGGGGAGTTGGGGCACCGCCCCATCATGCACAGAGCAGGGCAGATTGGGAGGTTGTGATGCCACCCTCAGTCATGCTCAGGGTAGGGCCAATTGGGGGGTCGGGGCACCGTCCCCTGTCACACTCAAGGCTGGGTAGATGGGGAGGTTGCGGCGCCACCCCCTGTCACGCACAGAGCAGGGCCAATCAGGGGGTTGGGGTGCTGACCCCGTCACACACAGAGCAGGGCCAATCAGGGGGTTGGGGCACCACCACTCTCACACTCAGGGCTGGGCCGATGGGGAGGTTATGGCTCTACCCCATCACACACAGAGCAGGACCCGTGGTGGGGGGGGGATTGGGGAGCTCCCCCCTATCAGGCATAGAGCAGGGCTGCTCAGGGACTTGGGGCCCCGCCCCCTGTCACACACAGAGCCTCAGAGCGATCGGGGGTTTGGGCGCTGCCCCCTGTCATGCTGATCCCGGTGCCGGGAGGCATATTACCCTTTTACTATATAGGGTAGAGGCCTGGTGCATGGGTGGGGCTGGCTGGTTTGCCCTGAAGGGTGTCCTGGATCAGGGTGGGGGTCACCACTGGGATGCCTGGCCAGTCTGGGTGAGGGGCTGAGGGCTGTTTTCAGGCTGGGAGTGACTGAAATTCCCAACCCCTCCTTCTTTTCTTTTTTTTTTATTCTGGGCCAGCTTTACCTTGAGGCTTGGCTCCAGCTCTTAGGCCTCCGCGGCTGAAAGTAGGTTCTGGCCTTTGCTTACAATGTTGCGAATCTGCTGGTTGAAGTCCAGCGGTATTTGTTACAATGTTTCTTAAACTGCCTGCTCCGAGGCCTGCAGCCGCAGGCGGGAAAGTTGGTTTCCTCCAACGATCCTCCCTCACTGAGGCAAGCAAGCTGCATGTTAGTTTCAAGCTGCCTGGCTGCCTGCCGCCATCTTGGCTGACAGTTAATTTGCATATCTCGATGATTAGCCCATGAAAAGGGTAGCAGTCATATGCCAATTACCATGTTTCTCTTTTATTAGTGTAGATACTCAAAGACTGATAGCAGAAATCCTATTAGTTTCATTTACTGTCCCCAGTGAGAAAGGAAGTTAGGAAATAAGTCTTATTTTAGACTGATTTAAATTAGCAAATGAAAATCAAAGAATATTCAGTGGAACTTAGTTGAAATAGGCAGAAACCTATTCCTAGAGCAGTCACTGTTTTTACTGATAGTTCATCTCATGGTAAAGCTGCTTATAATGCAAAGAATTCAGACCAAGTCATTCAGACCAGTCATACTTCTGTGCAAAGAATCGAATTAGAGAGTTGAGTCCCATCCTTTGGTTTTAGAGCAGGAGCTAACTCCCAGGGTCCTTGGCTGCTGCTTGCCAGTTCTCCGGAGCTGGGGACAGAAGGCAAGGAAATGCTGCAGGGGAGGCGGAGTCCCTGTGACCCATTCTGCTGTGGCCCCGGGCGGCGCAGCTGGGCTCCTGAGCCTTGTGCATCCTGAGTGACTCAGGCGCGGCCTGGCCGGTGGCGCTGCTGGTCTCCCCATGTCCCTGACCCTGTGCCCGACTGCCCAGGGCGGCTTGGCCTGGGAGCTGGGCTCTGCGCAGCCCCTCCCCGCGCTGCTCCACCCCAACCCCTCCCCCAGGCCTCCTTCCCAGCTGAGTGCAGTGTCCCTGCTGCCACAGCTCTGGGCTGGCCTGCCCCATGGCCAGCGCTGCTGAGGCCCCAGCTCAGCCCGCAGGTCTTGCCTACCCTGAGGCCCTGGACGCGGCCCTTCTGCCCAGACCTGGCTCAGGTGCCTCCTGTGCCTTCGGGTCCCCACCGAACCGCCTCGTGTGCTCTTGGAAGGTCCGTGTTCCCAGGAAGCGAGGCCGCAGTCTCCATGGGAGCGCATCAGTTCAACGCAGGGCTGTTATAGGGCACCGGGAAGCGCACACACAGTTGGGGCTGCAAAGAACTAAATATACTAATCAGCACAAAGTGGTCATTGTTCTGTGCAGGCGATTCTTTAATTACTGATTCTGTGGCTTCCTCTCAGAGTTAATATGTTGGTTAACCCGTTGACTAGAACATAGGAAGGTCGGCTGGATTTTATGGGTGTTTGGTGTAAGTTTTATAAGGCACTGTGGGGTGCACGGTCCTCTGCCAGGGGCTGTACCCACGTGAACGCCGGGTAGTAGACAAAGAGGACATGAGAAGACAGAGGCATATAGGAGAGTCTTTTTAAAAAAAATATTTTCATTTTTTTTACGTAGAGGAAGGGAGAGGAATAGTTAGAAACATCATGAGAGAGAAACATTGATCAGCTGCCTCCTGCACAACCCCTACTGGGGATGTGCCTGCAACCAAGGTACATGCCCTTGACTGGGACCCTTCAGTCTGCAGGCTGTTCTCTATCCCCTGAGCAAAACCGGTTAGGGCAGGAGAGTCTCTTTTGCAGGCCATGTAGCTATTGCTAACAAGGAACCATCAGACAAAACAGTTCTTCAAAGTAGCTTCACACAGTGGCTGCGCCAAGCAGCCCTTGCTAATACAGTAGCAAACAGGAACCATACCAAGCAGCCACCCACTGGCTGGTTAGTAACACATTTATACTAACTTAGACACAAAGGCTTCCTGCCAAATAGTGACATCAGTATTTGGGTTATAGTAAGGTACTCCTGCCCAGTGTGTACAGTACAATCTCTGTGTCCTTGCTTAGATTGGCCTTGACCATCCTGATTAGGATTCTCCTGCTCAGATTGGCCTTGAACATCCGGCGTACTCTGATTAGGCTCCCACAGGCACTATCTCAGTCATGGCCCAAGTTTAAGTGTTCTCAAAACTGACTTATCAGGAGGAAAAAGTGTCATGAATGTGACATAACCGTTCTCTCAGGAATAACACTTAATTCACAGAAAACGTAACTGCAACCCTAGAGGAGCTGCATGGGAACCACAGGCTCAGATATTTCAGCCAAGAAAGCCGCTGGTGCCAAAAAGACCTCAGAGGAGAAACCAAGTCAAATTAAACTGTTTGTGATGTGAAAGCCATTTCCAACACTGTTTTTAAAGGTTGTCTAGTGCTGACATGAATGTTTGTTTTGATTCCTGTATTTGAGGATTGCAGCTTAACCTCTACGCCACAAAACCGTTTTCCTTATAAGAGCTGTCCATCCACCTTCTACAGTGGCCAAATTTGACTGGCTGTCAGTTACTGTTCGTAGAAATGTTCTGGAGGTAATGGGTGAGGGCTGTTTCCACCCACAGCTCATTCACTTCTTTGTAGTAATAAGCTGAACTGTAGTAGATTATGTTCTTTCAAAGCTAGAACTGTTAAGTTTGCAAACAATCATGACTGTTCCATTGCCAGTAATTTTATTCATGCCTTGGTCTTTTGGGTTTGCACCAGAAATTGGAATTGCTTGCAATTATATGGTTAGGTAGATTGAGGCTCAAAATTAATGATGACATTTAATAGTTTCTTAAAGCACCAAGTGGTTCAACTTTTGATGAATTAGAAATGATATGTTGTTTTTGTTTGTTTCATTTCAATATGCCAGTGATCTGTTAGGTGTGCTTTTTAAATGTTGTTCCAGCATTTGAACAGAAATGCCCTTAAATGTTGAGAGCCATTTACTATAAAGTAAAACTTGTCTAAATCCTTAAATGTGAAATGTGGAGAAATTAGTGAGTAGTAGTAGGAAATGTAGGAACAATATTGTCAGACATAAGTGCTTATCTCTCAGCCCAGTGATTTCCTACAGTTGATTTTGTCAGCAACTAACATGTAGCTGTAATGTTAATTATGTTCTGGTAGTGTAAGGTAACTATGAAATGGTAACTAATTACCTGAAAGAATCAGATCTGGAATGCCCTTTGATGTTATGATTACTTGTACACCTACAATGTGATAGGATTGTATGACACTCACCTAAGGATTAATGGCTCTTCTGTAAACTTCTGATAATTTTCTTCTCGTTTTGATTCCAACAGCGGTCCAGAATGTGTTTGAATTCACACAGAAATAATATTGATATCTGAAAGCCATGTTGAACTTCTCTGAAGAAAGGGAAACAATGATTGCAGCTGGGGATTTGCAGGAATTTGTTCCTTTTGGTCGAGACCACTGCAGACACCACCCTAATTCTTTGAACCTTCAGCTTCGGCAGCTGCACCCAGCCTCTGAGTTGTGGTCCTCTGATGGTGCTGCTGGCTTGGTGGGATCCCTGCAGGAGGTTCCAATCCACGAAAAACAGAAGGTTTTATCAAGGTTCTCAGTTTGCTTTTGAAATGTAGAGAGATTCGATCTACCTGTAATTTAAGGCTACCCAGATGCAACTGAGAAATGAGTATGATGCTACTTCTAGGGTATAGGTTAAGATTTGGTCATTTTTGTCAAAGCTAAAAATAATGACCTTAATTGTATTATAGTGTCATGGCTGTTTAGACATATAACTCAGGGATTTATAATGAGAGTCACTATGATTATGGTCCATTTAAATCTCTTTTTCTTCACTTAGTATGTGGGACCAGATTTCATGTTATTTGATGGTTAGATAGTAGAGTTAGCAATGGTCCCTGCTGCCAAAAACTTACATGTTTCTAGAGGAGAAAAGAAATGCCACATAAGTAGATACAGTACTAGTTTTTAAATAGGGGAATGAGATACTTCCCCTGTGCATGTTAAACAGTCAGTCTTTCTAATCTTAATTCCATTTCTGTATCCCTTTTGGGATACCAAAATTTCCAGGAGCGGAAGTCTGTAGTTAGGAATCCAAACCTTTCTCTGCCCTGTTCATTTTGATGGTTGGCACAAGGGCAGGAAGGTGAATGCATATGCAGTTGTGAAGCAGGGAAGTCTGCATGGTGGGTAAGCTCCCCCAGTGTCCCATGTGCACTTCACTGCCATCTCTGCTTCACCCCGCATATGCTTAATATGTCTTTAGTCTCCCAAGAATGTTGGTTTAATTTTTTGATATATAGGTAAGGTCTAGTTTTTGTTTATTTATGTTTTTGGCAGCATAAAATGGTAATGTAATAATAAAATACTTAATATAGAGAATTCTTGAGGTAAATTCCCATTTTTGAAATCCTGTAAGATACAGTATGATACATACACCCACACCCCCTCCTCTGTTAATCAGTGGCACTAAACCTAAGAGTTGGGCATGGACTGAGTCTTACTCCACAGACAGAGTAGGAGACTTGTATCTGGATTGCTGTTCAATTTTAATTAATAAATCTTGCTCCATAATGTTGCAAAAGAAATAAAAACCGCGTAAACATGTCTTACATATGTAAATTTTTAAGGAAAGCTGCCAGTTAAGGAGAGGTGGAAATGAAATTGGAGAAGTGGATGATGACGGAGAACTCTATGTGGCTGGAAATATGGTGATCTGGAGCAAAGGAAGTAAAAGCCAGGCATTGGCTCTTTACAAGGCCTTTAGAGTTGATAGTCCTGTTTAACAGGTGAGTTGATTGGAATTTTAGTATTTGATTGATTATTGAGTAATTTTTTTAAAAAAAACAAAGCTTTTATCCTAAAATTTAACAGAAATAATAAAAACAATATATAATGATCCCAGTAGCTAGATATATGTTTTAACATATAGTGAAGATAATGGTAGGGAAATAAACATTTCATTTATTTTCTATATCATCGTTTTTTTGCACTGTTCTTTATCCATTTAATGGTAATATTTAAACACTTGAGTAATTCAATTAGTTATTGCCAAAAAAATTTATAAGACTTAAATTTAAGGCTATAAGACTATATTAGCACATGATTATATTTGGTTGCAAAGTGTTAAATAAATAAAAATCAAGTTCACAGTAAAAATACTCAGAGAGTAAGGGAAAGGAAGAAAAAATCTAATTTGCTGTCATTGCACATGCTTGGGTTGCACTCAGGGGGAAGACTCAGTGAGCACCAAAGCCCCATTGAAGCAAGTCTTGCCCCAGAGGGGTGTGTCCAGCACAGAGGTTCTCCCTCTGCAGACACAGCTGATTCTCACAGCCGATTGGCCTGGAGGTCAATTCCTCCCAGTGATAACTACAACAATCAAGGCTTAACTACAACAAGACTGTGCACAAAGACCACAAGGGGGTGCACCAAGAGTGTCCTCCTCAGGTAATTGGGGAGGCTGAACCACTGGGCCCTAGTGGACACTCAGCACAGAAAACCACTTTATCAACACAGGGAAGCATAAAAAATGCGGAGACAAAGAAGAAGGACACAAATGATAGAAATGGAGGAAAGCAAACTATTGGATATAGAGTTCAAAACCACACTTTTAAGGTTTTTCAAGAATTTTCTAGAAACTGCCAATAAACTTAATGAGGTCTACAAGAAATCTAATGAGACCCTCGAGGTTGCGATAAAGGACCGACTAGAAATTAGGCATACACTGACTGAAATAAAGAATATTATACAGACTCCCAACAGCAGACTAGAGGATTGCAAGAATCAGGGCAAAGATTTGAAATACGAAGAAGCAAAAAACACCCAACCAGAAAAGAAAATGAAAAAAGAATCCAAAAATACGAAGATAGTGTAAGGAGCCTCTGGGATAGCTTCAAGCGTACCAACATCCGAATTATAGGGGTGCCAGAAGAAGAGAGAGAGCAAGATATTGAAAACCTATTTGAAGAAATAATGACAGAAAACTTCCTCTACCTGATGAAAGAAATAGACTTACAAGTCCAGGAAGCACGGAGAACCTGAAACAAAAGGAATCCAAAGAGGACCACACCAACACACATCATAATTAAAATGCCAAGAGCAAAAGACAAAGAGAGAATCTTAAAAGCGGCAAGAGAAAGAAAGTCAGTTACCTACAAGGGAGTGCCCATACAACTGTCAGCTGATTTCTCAACAGAAACTTTGCAGTCCAGAAGGGAGTGGCAAGAAATTTTCAAAGTGATGAATGCCAAGAACCTACAACCAAGATTACTTTATCCAGCAAAGCTATCATTCAGAATTGAAGGTCAGATAAAGAGCTTCAAAGATAAGAAAAAGCTAAAGGAGTTCATCACCACCAAACCAGGATTCTATGAAATGCTGAAAGGTATCCTTTAAGAAGAGGAAGAAGAAGAAAAAGGTAAAGATACAAATTTTGAACACCAAATACACATCTATCAACAAGTGAATCTGAAAATAAAGTGAATAATCTGATGAACAGAATGAACTGGTGATTATAATAGAATCAGGGGCATAGAAAGTGAGTGGACTGGCTATTCTTGGGGGGCAAAGGGGTGAGGGGGATGTGGGAAGAGACTGGACAAAAATCGCGCACCTATGGATGAGGACAGTGGATGGGGAGTGATGGAGGAGGGTGGGGTGGGAACTGGGTGGAGGGGAGTTATGGGGGGAAAAAAGAGGAACAAATGTAATAATCTGAACCATAAAGATGTAATTAATTTTTTTAAAAAAAGAAAAAAAAAGAACAGTAGTAAAAATAAAAAAAAAAGAGTCATGGAGGGGGGAAAAAGGTGGGGCCTATTCTAGGTTAAAAGAGACTAAAGGACATCACCCAATGCAATATTTTTTGCACCATTTTGAGTGAACTTTGATTGAGTCCTGGTTCTAGAAAATTATCTTAAAAAAACATTTTGGAGAAAATTTGAAAAAGTTGCAAATGGTCTGAATATTAGGCGATGTTAGAAAAATTTTTTCTTAGGCAAGATGATGGTTTTGTGGTGTATAGGAGAGAATATTTATTTTGGGGAAATGCATGATGAAGTCATGATGTGGGGGATTTTCAGGTAGTCAGCACCCCCCACTCAAATCCCTCACATCCACATAAGCAGATATGGCATAATGGTAACCACAGTTAGATTTATTTGTTTATTTTTAAAACATTTTTTATTGATTTTAGGGAGGAAGGGAGAGGGAGAGAGAGAGAGAGGAACATCAATAACATCAATGGTAAGAAGAGAATCATTGATTGGCTGCCTCCTGCATGCCCACTACTAGGGATTGAGCCCGCAACCTGGGTATGTGCCCTTGACTGGAATTAAACGCAGGACCAGTCTGCAGGCCGATGCTCTATCCACTGAGCCAAACAGGCTAGACCTTAACAACTCTTAGATTTAGATGAAACAGGTGTTCACTGTATTATTTCAACTTTTCTTACTGAATATTTTTAGAATAAAAAGTTTTGGGGCGAGGGAGAATATATTTATAGCAGTTTAATTAATTATCGGGCTATTGACAAGAGATTTCAAGACTTTTTGACTAATGTTAAATTCCTTAGTGGTAAGCACTGCAATCTTGGTACCTGGACATTGCTTTTTTTGTGTTTTCCCCCATTAACTGTTTCTTGATGAACATTGTACCCTTCTCACAATATACTGGGAACGATAAACTGAATTATTCCTAAACTTAAAAAAAAATGAATCGAATTAGAAACGATCAAGGCTGACTTGCAGGATTTTCAAGAGCCTCTTAATATTATCTCTTATCTGCCTATGCTGCCAGCCTGGTAAACAGAACTGCAACTACTCAATTTAAATGGCTCAGTGACTGATGCCTATCTATACTCTTCGAACAAGTCCTGGTCCTTTAACAAAAGGAAATGAATATGCCTATCAGTTAGTTATTTTATTAAACAGGCCAGGGGAATCTCATCAACTTTTACACTAGTCTGCCAAAATATTGTACAGCAGGCAAAACAGATTATCAAGAAATGTCCCCCTTGCATATTATATCTGCTACAAGGGCCTCTAAATCCCAACATGAAAAACGAAAGTGGGGGAATTGTGAAGAAATCTCCTGTAAATACACTACACCAAGTACACTACATTTAATTACTTTGAATTTTTCCCTTGTAATGCTGATGGCAAGACACCCATGGAAAGACACTAGTGAAAGAATAAGCTAAAGGAAAATGCTCTAGTTAAATGGGAAGATACCAAGTCTGGTTTATAGAAGGGTCCCTTTATAAACCTTTGGTGGAGGATATACTTGTGTTATTTCCAGAAAACTCCTCCAATTCCTGCAACTTTAATCTGAGAGAGGAACTGACCAGACTACGCCAACCACAGATATCAGTGGCCCCAAGAAAGACGCTGAGGAGTCAGAGGAGAAACATCCAGATGGGGGATGGGGAAGACGGCTTGCCATGCTAGCACTCATCAGCTGTGCATTGGTGCAGGTTCCCCATAACAAAGCCAAAAAAGGTCAGACCTGCATTGTCATTTCTCACCATTTGTCCACCATCCAGTACTTGAACATCATTGCTGTCATGTCACAAGCTAACAGTGACTGGGAAAATGATCCATAAAAAACTAATGGCCCCCAAAGAATCCTACTATGAATGAATTCCTTAAATACCTGACAATAATATTTAAAAGGACATGAAAGAACTCAATCCTTGTCATCAAATCTCCCTACATTTCCTTTTTAGAATAACCAGTATTGTCTTTCTTTCTTGTTCTTCTATGTTTGCTTCCAGTCTGAAGATGCAGAATGAAAAGTCTTAAAAGGATGTGAGCCCAGCAAATGGCATACACCTTTCTAAATTAATTAAGAAAGCAAAAAGGGGCAAATGTTGGAGCAAAGACCAACAGTAGTTAACATATCAATGTGAGAAGTCCACAGAAGGCAAATGGACTTTGACATTCAGCATGGCTGAAAACCAGCATTTTGTTACCCTGCTGTTGACAAAATGGCTGAAAGCAACCTCCTACCATGATAATACTTTTATTGTTTACCAAACTTTACCATTGATATGCCTGTTTGTTTTGCTCAAGGGCAAATGTGTATTCAAGTAAATAAAAGCAGATGGGTCCTGGGTTTCAGAGAGCCTCTCCAATAGAGAGAAATGTCTTTACCTGTATCCCCCATGCCTTCTAAATTTGTAATTGTTGTCTAGGTGTATTCATTTGAGTTCATCCACTTTTCCAGATCCTGAATCTTTGCTGCAAAATGTTGCTGCAGGGAAGGTAGGGGAAGGTGGGGTTAGGGGCAGAGATCAACCAAAGGACTTATAGACATGCATATAAGCCTGACTAATGGGCACAGACACCAGTGGGGGTGATGACATGAGTAGGAGGCAAGGGGGACCAATGGGGGATAAGGACACATATGTAATACTTTAATCCATAAAGAAAAATTATCCCTAGCTGGTTAGGAACTATGGATACATTATTGGCCTCCAGACTGAAGGGTCTCAGGTTTGATTCCGGCCAAAGACACATGTCTGGGTTGTAGGCTTGGTCCCAGTTTGAAGCATGCAGCGGGCAGGGGATCAATGATTCTCACTCATCATTGATGTTGCTATCTCTCTCTCTCCCTCACCCTTTCTCACTGAAATCAGTAAAAAATATTTCAAAAAATAAAAGAATAAACAGATGAATAAAACAGAGACAGAGTAAAAAAAAAAATGTTTTAGAATATAATAGAAGGAATCCTATTATTTTCAGATATTTAGTAATTTCTACAACTTTTGTGATAAAACAGGTTTGCACTGTTTTGGTAATATATATTTAATTTTTTTTCTTAACATATTAATTTTTATTGCATGTAACACTATATCATAAAAGCCTAATATGCAAATTGTCCCTTCAAACAGGAGTTTGACCAGGAGATCAACCATGGGGTGGGACGGTGTAGCTATTTGTCCCCAGCTGCACCCTTTAGCCAGTCCCACACTGTTCTGTCCAACACCCCACCCCCCTTCAATGATCGAGGACCCGCTGGCCAGTAAGCTTCCCACAGCCCCTTCCACTGACCTTCATCTTCCTCCATCTGACCCCCCGCTCGATCGGGGTGGGGCCAGCCAGCCAAACACCTGCATCCTCTCCCCATGGCCAACCCGGCGATTGGGGTGTGCATGCCGGACACCTCCCATGCAAGAATTTGTACACTGGGTCTCCAGTATTATTATATTTAAAATTGTTAATCTGGGAATGGTAATGCTTATTACATGTAAAATTATTACATTTAAAATAGTTTTTCTGGAAATATTAACATTTATTGAATGTAACATTATGACACTAAAACCATTTTTCTTAAAATATTAAAAAAAGTAAATATAAAAAAGAGTGACACTGTATCAACATGGATTAAAAGGAATGCATTCCTCACTCTGGTGTTATCTACTTCTTACCTCACTAATCAGAAGATGAAGAATTATTTCCTAACAATGAAACAATAAGGTAGTGTTCAGTACAGATGCCCATCCACTACTCACTTTCCACATGGCTTCCTGAAATTAAAGTGCAGCATTCCTTTTAAAACAGCTCATTACTCTAATCCATGAAAGGCTGTACCATTTACCTTGACTTCCCACCCCAGTAATGCTTTGACTTGGAACAGAATGGGCAGGTCTTGTTGGTGGAGGATCCCAACTTCTTGAAGATGGAGCCCTTTTCAGTAGAAGAAAACCCACCCATGGAGCCACTGCTGTGAAGATTAATTTTATGTCTGCCATCCTCTTTGTTATAAATAACATCATTCTACTTGAGTAGGGTCAACATTTGTTAAATGGTCAAGTCTGGTTATTGTGTATAAATTTTTACCAAACAGGATGATGGTCATAAGCATGCTGGTTAGCCCAAAATGATAAAATTCTATCTTTACATGTCTTCAGTACAGTGCTCAGAGTTATTGAAAATCAGTTTGGATAACTGAGAAAGAACTGAAGCAGCATTATATATATGTGCCAAAAAACAAAACAACACACACACACACACACACACACACACACACACACACACACAGAAACACACACCGGAATTTGAATGCAGAGTATCCAGTTATGGTAAGTGAAAGAAGTTATTTTAAAGATACAAGGTAATAGTCTCAACTAGTATTTAAATTAGTTTCATCTCAATAAAAGCTTTTAAAACGTGTAACGTCATAGTTAAAAATTAAAATGTAAAAAGTCAAAACATGCATTACAAAAAAGTGTTATTTAACGAATGTTATCATATAATTCCTACAGTTCATTTATAAAATAATTCTTTGATCAGAAAACTATACTCTATTTTAATAGTATTTAAAGTAAACATGTTGAATAATACATAATTAAAAATCACTCTTATCAATTTTAAATAGAAAATAGGCTTATCTTCCAATTCTGTAATTTGTCATGGGAAAGAAGAACTAAGAGCATCCTCATATGTGGCCCAATATGAACTGGCAAACTCTTCTCAGTATCACCTCGGTGGGAAAAACAGGAACATCCACCTTCATCTTGCACAAACTCTGCAATAACACTTTAGGAAATTTCCCGTGAAATGTCACACACCTAATTATCACAAATGGACACTAAATCTTTGAAATTGGGAAAACTGGTTAATATGAAACCAACTTTTCCTGCTACAGATATATTGAATTGAATATACCTTCCTTTCATAGTCAGTAAAATAAGTAAATAGATAAATTAATTACAAGACAACTTCCCTGAAAATAGCTCATCAACATTTTTATTCATGTTTCATATTCCTCATATACAAGAAAGAAGAAAGAAAGAAAGAAAGAAAGAAAGAAAGAAAGACCAATAAACTTGGTGAATCATTGGTTTTTAGCCTTTTCCTGAGTCAGAAACCCCTTGGTGAATCTATTTAATACTATAGACATTTCCCTTATGTAGTTTCCAAATGGAAAGTTCTCTACACCAAATATAGGTACAAGATCCTCTTATCAAAATAATAATAGAGATTATTTTACACAGTACAGGGTTGCACATTCCTATACTCAAAGCTAGTATTTCAAATCCAATTCTAAATGAAGTGTGTGTCTTTGAAGTTTATATAGTTAGAGTAACTTTTATTTCAATGGGAATTTTCTAAGGTGAACTGATGTGCTTTTTTTGAGACGAAAGAAGTGTACTTTCAGAACAGATTCTTAGTAGTTCAGTAAGTATGAATCTTCATTTTAAACCTACATAGCTTCTTGTTCCCAAAATGTAACATACTAACATTATATCAATAGAATTGAGTTCTTCGGAGAAATATTGAAGTCACTAGAGGCAAACAGTAATGCTAAAATAGACTGAATTTAGCTTGAGGTTTAAATCCTATCCCTAGAAGGTGATTAGGAGTGTTTCACACATTACATATTTCATTCATTATTATAAGTGCTATGCCTCTTTAGCAATTACAAATCATACTGATCATCAGTATACATTCTCAATCTAACGAATGGTATCATTTCTTTTGCTTTTAAAGATATAAATGAAATTGAGGTGTATCTCTTCATTCAATGTTACTGTTTTCATATAAATAATGGTTTCATGCTCATATCTTTATTCTTTAATTTTTTAAAAACATTTGAGTTACTGACCATTTCTGCACTTTTTATTGAACTTATAGGAGTCAATATGATCACATAGGCTTCAGCTACAGAAGTCTATGATACCTCATTTTCATATTGTAATATATGTTTACCTAAGTCAGATCTCCTACCATCCCTAGATTTTGAAATATTACCTAAGTGTTTTCCACCTGAGGGATGTCCTTTTCCTTCTCTTACTTCCTCCTCTTCCACTTCTCAGACTTCTTACATCACCTCTATTTCTTTATGGAAGTGGTGCCCTCTGCCCACCCCCACTTTGAAAAGATGGTTTCTTGGTGTAGTCTACTTCAATTGTTTTTCCATCCACAGACTAAAATGAGTACACATAATATGAACATTACATAACATTTAACCTGAACAAGTGAACAACTGTTAGAAACCTACTAATTATTGCAACTAAAATCAAGATCTACCTCAAATTCTTCTTCCAAACCAAGCATTTCCTTCAAAAATGATAGAGTCCTTTTCCATGGTAAGTATGAAACACTTCATTATTACCAATATTCCATTGAGGTATTCAACACAGAACCATATATGTTGGTTAATAAAAGTCCTCCAAAGACCTCTAGTAATAAGCACTAAAATGTCTCACATTCCAGGGGAAAACAGATACATTCCATTCTTGTCTTTTAATAGGCTTATTCTTGGTTTTCTGGAGAGAGAGAAAGGGAAAGGGATAGAGAGTTGGAAACATAGATAAAAGAGAAATATTTTGATCAGCGGCTTCCTTAAATGTGTCAAACTGGTGAATCAGCCAGCACCCTGGGAATTTGTCCTGACCAGGAATAGATGATGAGACATCTTAGTTCACAATTCTATCCTCAACCATTGAGCAATACTTGCTGGGCAATGTGGATTACTTTTTAGAATGTGTCAGTTACTTCATTTTTGTTTTGACAACATCTATTTCATTTTTTCCAGTGCACCCGGCTTACATAAACTATTTTTTAAAACAAACAATCATTCATTCAAAATGATTAGGTACTTTATTCCTCCTCTACCCCCTCTCAGTTTTCTTACTTTTATTATTTCTTCAGTTAAAATGACAGAAAAAAATGTCCAGTATGACTGAAAATCTGTATTTACATAGTTCTGATTTTTTCTCCATTGTATTTTTAATTGGCTTCTTGCACAATCTTTAGTATTTATATGTTATACACTGTTTGTTAAATATGGTTCTAAGAAAACAAGCCATCTTGAAGGGGAGAGCTGCTATGACTAGGAACCCAGCCTCACCTCCACCCAGATGGGCCTCAGACATCACCTGTGATCCTAGAGCCACTCTGGCCAAAGACCTTTTTATGGCAGCAGCAGGCCCACGGACACCGGGACTTCAGCCCCCCACCAACGCCACTGCCTCCTGTGAGACTTGGAGTGCACAACTGAATTGCCGATCCACTCTGTGGCCATTGGCCCCTCGCACCCTGGCACCAAAGGTTCTGCAATGATAGCTAAAATGGGGAGACAAACAAACCACCCCCAAAGGAGAGAAAAGGAGGAATTGCCGAGAAGGGAAACGCAACTAAATGGAGGCATACAATATGTTCGAAAAGGAATTCAGAATAAGGGTCATACAGTTTATATATCAGATGCATGGGAAATCCACAACTTACATAAGAATCAAGGAAAATGAAAAAAATTGATAATAGCTACAATAGAATATACGATGGAAGGTTTCAATAGTAGACTAGAATTAGCAAAGGATTAAATCAGCGATTTAGGAGACAAGGCAGAGTAACAACCCTGAACAACACAATCTGAACAGCAATTGGAGAGAAAAAATAAAAAGCAGGTGGATATCTTAAGGGAGACTGGGGACAACATGAAACAAAGTAACATGTGTATAATGTGTCAGAGGGACAAGATGAGGAACAAGGATTAGGAAACCTATTAGAAGAAATAATCACAAAACCTTCCTGATCTTGGGAAGAAAAAGTCACACAAGCACAGACAGTCCCAAACAAGATGAACCCAGTAAGACCTATACCAAGACACATTGTAATTATAATGGCAAACAATAACGACACAAACAGAACCTTAAAGGCTGCAAGAGAGAGAGAGAGAGAGAGTCACCTACAAACGCTCTCCTGTTAGATTATCAAATGATTTTTAACAGAAACACATCAGGCCAGAAGGGAATGAAAGGAAATATACAAAGTGATGCAAAACAAGGGACTGAATACAAGAATACTTATCCAGCAAGGCTATTATTCAAAACTATAGAGGAATTCAGTTTCTTCACAGAAAAAAAAAATCTAAGGGAATGTTTCACTACGAAACCATCAATGCAAGAAATGCTAAACAGAAAGTTGTAAAAAGAAGGAATAGAAGAGACAGAAGAAAAACAGGCATAAAGAAAAAAGTGGCAACAAATCAGTACCTATCA
>NW_027669570.1:35000-44867 GCF_964212035.1 Myotis nattereri | reverse complement strand
GGGAGGTAGGAAGAGGCACAAGGTGAGCGGGGGTGGGGGGTGGGGGGAGGGGGAGCAGACTGTGCTCGTCTCCCCAACTCTGAGCTCAGTGCATTCACCGACGTCACCATGGGAGCCTGGAATGGGCCATGGTGGGAGTATTTACGCCACAGAAATTGCCCAGATGCTACACTCAAGGATCCTCCCTGCCCGGAAAACTGGTTTCCCGGGGCACCCACCGGGAGCATGCCGCACCTCCTGAGCTGGTTCTGAGTCCACCGCAAGCCTGGCTGCTGTGACGAGCTGCCACTCCCCCATGTGGGGCAGTGCCATCTCCCACCACCTGGACAGAACACAGGTGGGCTGGACCAAGGGGGACCTGACCTGGGGATCCCGTCCCTGCCTGGAGCCTGCCCTGGCTTGGCAGCCTCAGCCTGTCTGTCCACTGAGAGCTTCAGCCCCGGACTGAAGTGGTGTCCGCCGAAAGGCAGCTCGGAGCTGAGGATAAAACCCTTTTGCTCAGTGGCTCCCAGCAGGCAAGAGGGCCACGTGTAGCCACTCAGAGGTCATGAGGGCTTGGTCACCCAGGGCTGACCAAGGGCAGCTGCGGGGGCTGAGATGAAAGGATTGGCCTCGGGGGTGGGGTGGGGGTGGGGGTGGTCTGAGTGATTCACCGCAGGTCCTGGGAACCAGGCTGTGTGGAGAGTGGAGAGCCAGGCGCACACCTGTGTGCAGAACCAGGGCAGGAGAGAGAGCCCAGCTCCCAGATGGGGGAGGGAAATGACCGGCCAGGGTGGGACAGCCCCCACAGACACAGATTTCCGCTGGACCCACAGGGACCTTGGGGCTCAAATACACTCACAGGAAGCAACTCGGCTTTCCCCCTGCCCGCGTGACTCCGCTCTCCCCCGCCCCTCCCCGCCGCAGGCCCAGAGGCTCAGTTCAGCACTGAGAGGGAAGCCCCTGACCTGAGGGCTGAGGGGAAGGGAGCTGGGGTGGGGGATGGGGAGCAGGGGGTGGGGTAGGGAGCAAGCGGGAGGGGAGGAGGTCAGGGCGATTCCTTCCAATGGATCTCTCTCCGAGGCTTCATTCAAATGCAGAGAGCTCTCCGGTGACGTCAGGGCCTCGGACCTCGCCTCGGGCTTCTCTGAGCCCCCCACCCTCAGGCCCGCCCGCAGCTCACCAACTTCAGGGAGGGAAGGAGGCTGTTTGAGAAACCGACCAGCCTGTCTGGGTGGAAAAGAGTGCCCTCTACCTGCCAACCCAGGAACCAGCCCTCACCCGTTTGGGAATGCCGCGAAGGGGTGGGGAGCGGGAGGGAGGGGTTTGAGGGGGCGTGAGTCCAGGGTCCGAGGCGAAGATCAACAGTAGATCTCGGCGTCTTAGATCCCCTGGGAAGAGAGGCATAGGTAGGAGTGGAGTGATGAAGACCCCCGGAGGCCTGGGGAAGGATGATTTGACTCAATAACCCCGGGTCACCGGACCAGCCAGCACACTCTGTTCCAGTTGCCGGTTTTTATCATCCATCCCTCCACCCCCGCGCCCCCCAGGTTCGATTCAGGCCAGGGGCAGCGGTCTGGATCCCCAGCGTGCCGCCCCCCCCCCCCCACCCCCGCCACCTCCCAGTAGGGGGTGTGCAGAAGGCAATGGATCCATGATTATCTTTCCTCATTGATCTCTCTCTCTCTCTCTCTCTCTCTCTCTCTCTCTCTCTCTCTCTTCCTCTTTGAAATCAATAAGAACACTATATATATGATTGACCTTTTTCACGGAAGGTAGCGGCCTAGGATGTGACTACCCACCATCACTGTTTTCTAGTTAAACTTTTAATTTCCGTCCATGGATGTATGGATGTGTGGATGGATGGATGTGTCCTCCCTCCCTCCCTCCCTCCCTCCCTCCCTCCCTCCCTCCCTCCGCCCACCCGTCCGCTCACCCGCTTTCCACGGGAAATCCTCAGTCTCATATCACACACTCACTGGTGATTTCACTCGCTGCCTCCTTGCTCCCCGTGAAAAAGAGGAAGGAAAATGGACAAACCTGAAAGAGCCCCAGAGGCGACAACTGTGAACCAAGTGCACACACATGTGTGCGTGTGTGGCATTTGTCAACAACGTAAGAAATGTTCCAACCTGTGAAGAATTTCTGTGAGTGTCTTTCAGCCAAACTGTTCAGAAATGTCGCACACACGGCGAGAAGCACAATCTCAATGGTTGGAGATGATGTTCTGAGGCATGGCAATGTCGCACCCCCTCCCCCCCTATTTTATACACTCCAATCCATAGAGGAGACCGTACGTACGTGGGTTACATGAAATCGACTGGTGACATTTTAGGGAGACGGGAGAAAGCAGAGCGGGCAACAACCAACACCACCACCCCACCACCACCCCGCCTCTCCCTCCCCCTCCCGCCCCCACACACAGGTGTCCTCTCATTGGGCGAAGCACCTGTGACTCTAAAGTCGTGATCCCGACCCCGGGACTTGTATTAAAAATCAAGCTAAAGGAGTGTGAATGTAAACTGTAGGCTTATCAAAGGTTCAGAGGAGGTCTGTGTTTTACCACCATTGAAAGAAAACAAACCAAGAAAGAGATCAAGGGTCAAAACACCCTCTCTTGGACTGGGAGTGAGAGAGCTCCTGCATCTGTCCAAGAGGGTCATCGGCAGTGTGCAAAGCCAGGGTTCAGCAACAGGGGATATTGTCTTCCTCTCAGGGATCCTGAGAAGTCTCCATGACAGTAAGGGGGTGGGTAGGGGGTGGGTGCTGTCGTTAAAGAGGCAAGGCGAACAGGGAGAGTTTGATTCAGATCAAGGGCTCATGCCTGCCCAGGTCATGGTCTCGAGCCCCACTAGGGGGCATGCAGGAGCTGGCCAATCCATAATTCTCTCTCATGGATGATGGTTCTATCTCTCTCCCTGGCTCCCTCTCCCTTCCTCTCTGAAATCAATGAAAATACATCTTAAAAAAAAAAAAAAGGAAGCATGTGTCTATCATTTTACTTTTTAAAAAAAATATTTTATTGATTTCAGAGAGGAAGGGAGAGAGAAAGAGAGAGAGAAACATCAGCGATGAGAGAAAATCGTGGATTGTCCGCCTCCAGCATGTCCCTCACAGCTAGGGCTATCATTTCACTTTTTATCCAATCCCACAGGACCCCCCCCCCCCCACCGCCACTCCCCACCCCACTCCACCCCACCTTTGCCTGCCTGCCTCCCTCCCTCCCTCCCTCCCTCCCTCCTTTATTTATCACCAGTGGATTGTCTGTAACCCGCTTACATCTCCTCCTTGGATTGTCGTGTATAAAACAAAGTGCCGCCCCGGCCTGTTTTGGTCAGTGGGTAGAGCATCGGCCTGGGGACCCGAAGGGTCCGGGGTTCCATTCCAGTCCAGGGCGCAGGCCCGGGTCACGGGCTTGATCCCCAGTAGGGGGTGTGCAGGAGGCAGCAGATGGGTGATTCTCTCTCATGGTAGATGCTTCTATGGCTCTCTCTCCCTCCCTCTCCCTTCCTCTCTGAAATCAATGAAGATATATTTTTAAAAGCCACACAAATGTATTCTTGCACTTCCATGTAGTAAAAAGCATACTTGTACAATGTTTCATACTTGCATTTTGTGTTATTAAAACAGTGACGGGCATGGGGGGAAGGGGAGTACTGGGCCGGCCCCGGGGGCGGGGGCGGGGGGGGGGGCGCAGCAAAGATGCTAAACTTCTGCGGGAGGTCGCCCCCCCCCCCCCCCCCCCCCGGGACTGCACGCGGAGCGGAAAAGCATGTAGTCAGATTTGGCCTTCTTCAGGTTCCCGAGGGATCCGGCCAGATGCCAGAAGTGGGTGGGAAATCGTAGGAGAGCAGACTTAGAAGATAAAACACCTGAACAACTAAATAAACATTATGGATGATGTGCCAAACACTCCGAGACCTCTGTGATCTGTAGAACTAGTCCTTATAGGACAGTTCTTTGAGATAACGCAATACCAACACTAGGTGATCTTACCAGTCAACTTTACCCGTTCTTTACCCTGCCCAAACAAGTCTCCCTCTCCCTGGGAGTCAAGCTTGTGTGCCAACAGCGGTAGGTAGGGGTACCTAACCGACCGAGGGCTGTTTTAAAATCAGATACTGACCCCTTTCAATGAGTGCATGGGACAGGGGCAACCTATATTTATTTTCCTGGTCAAATCGTCCCCAATTCACCTGATAGGGAGAGAGAGGTTTGTGTTTGTCTGTCTGTCTGTCTGTGTGTTTTTGTCTTTAAGCCAGTGATGCCAACATATGTTTGGTTGCTGGTTTTCGTGGGTTTGTTTGTTTGCTTGTTTTTTTTTAGAAGGGTCATGTGTATGTAGACTTCAATGAGCCAGAGGCTGAACCAAAGGGGGAGAATGATGATTTTTATTTTTTTAAAAATATATTTTATTGATATTTTTAGAGAGAGGAAGGGAGAGGGATAGAGAGTTAGAAACTTCGATGAGAGAGAAACATCCATCAGCTGCCTCCTGCACACTCCCTACTGGGGATGTGCCCACAACCAAGGTACATGCCCTTGACCGGACTGGAACCTGGGACCCTTGAGTCCGCAGACTGAGGCTCTATCCCAGGGGTGGGCAAACTTTTTGACTCGAGGGCCACAATGGGTTCTTTTTTTTTTTTAAATATATTTTATTGATTTTTCACAGAGAGGAAGGGAGAAGGATAGAGAGTTAGAAACATCGATGAGAGAGAAACATCGAACAGCTGCCTCCTGCACATCTCCCACCGGGGATGTGCCCACAACCCAGGTACATGCCCTTGACCGGAATCGAACCTGGGACCTCTCAGTCCGCAGGCCGACGACGCTCTATCCACTGAGCCAAACCGGTTTCGGCCACAATGGGTTCTTAAACTGGACCGGAGGGCCGGAACAAAAGCATGGATGGAGTGTTTGTGTGAACTAATATAAATTCAAAGTAAACATCATTACATAAAAGGGTACGGTCTTTTTTTTTTTTTTTTTTTTTTTTTAGTTTTATTCATTTCAAACGGCCCGTAGTTTGCCCACGGCTGCTCTATCCACTGAGCCAAACCCGTTAGGGCGAGAATGATGATTTTTAAAAAGGGAACATCCCCAGAGGAACCTCATCTGGAGACCGACTGAACGTATGTTTGCCAACCGCCCTTTCTCCATGATGAACTTCCACGAGAGCCCGAGCTACCCGATTCGTGGGGGAACCGCCCCACTCAGAATGGCCCCAAACAGCCCCAGAGGCTGGCAGAGATGCCTCTCGCTCTCGGGCTCGCTACCCATGTGTCTCTGTAGATGGGGAACCGGGCCGCGGTAACTTGAGAGTCCCCTTTTGGGGGGGTACATACTCACCAACACGTGGGAGAAATGAGACTCAGGGGATCCCTCCAGGGGAGAAAAAAAAAGAGGGTAATGTTCTTTGGCAACCTAGCCCGGCCCCCGCTCTAAAGCAGACCATGGAGAGCTTTGGCCATTTCCTGGCACCAGGGTTGAATGCTACCCACGCTGTGTGCAGGGTTGAGCCGAGAGAGGCGATTGTGGAAGAGCACCTAAATAGACGGGGCGGGAGGCCAGGGTGGGGGTGGGGGTGGGGGGAGGCTACAGGAGAGCAGAACGGGCCTTGGGCCTCACAAACTCAGAGACCCAAAGTAACCGCCAAAGATGGTCTGAAATGAAAACTCTTGTCACTAAAAGCAGTGGATGGCAGGTAGCCATTTGCTAATCTGGAATCTTCCCTGCTTTGACCAAAGTCCACCTTTACCTTCACTAATCCCGTCTTTGGCCCAATAGGAGAAGTATATTCCTTTGGAATGTCAGAGGCACGCCCGTCTTTCCAGACCCCTGACCTGAGGGTTGAGAGGAAGGGAGCTGTGGTGGGGGATGGGGAGTAGAGGGTGGGGTAGGGAGCAAGCGGGAAGGGAGGAGGTCAGGGCGATTCATTCCAATGGATCTCTCTCCGAGGCTTCATTCAAATGCAGAAAGCTCTCCGGTGACGTCAGGGCCTCGGACCTCGCCTCGGGCTCTCTGAGTTCCTCCCCTCAGGCCCGCAGCTCACCAACTTGAGGGAGGGAAGGAGGCTGTTTGAGAAACCGGCCCGGCCTGTCCGGGTGGAAAAGAGTGCCCTCTACCTGCCAACCCAGGAACCAGCCCTCACCCGTTTGGGAATCCCGCGAGGGAGTGGGGAGCCGGAGGGAGGGGTTTGAGGGGCGTGAGTCCAGGGTCCAAGGCGAAGATCAACAGTAGATCTCGGCGTCTTAGATCCCCTAGTTGGAGAGGCATAGGTAGGAGTGGAGCGATGAGGGCCCCGGGGAGGCCTGGTGAGGGATGATTTGACTCAATAACCCCTGGTCACCAGACCGGCCAGCACACTCTGCTCCAGTTGCCGGTTTTTATCATCCATCCCTCCACCCCCGCGCCCCACCCCCCACGGCTCACACCGCTCCAAGTGTGCCACTCACGACAGACACCCTTTTATCATTCATCTTTAACTTCCCCGTGGACGGACGGACGAACGGATGGATGAATGGATGTGTTAACATAAAAAAATAATCAAATCTGTGGAGAATGTCTGTGAGTTCATTTGAGGCAATTGCCAGGAAGCAGATTCTCAACATATTGGGATAACACTCCGTAGAATGGAGGGTGTGTGTGTGTGTGTGTGTGTGTGTGTGTGTGTGTGTGTTAACCTTGTTGTATACATGTCAAGCAAAAGAGGAGATGTAAGTGGTTGGTGATAGATGAGGGAGGCCAGAGAAGGCAAAGCGGGGGGGGGGGGGGGGGGGTGTGGTGGTGTTGGAAACCTCTGGGATTGGATAAAAATTAAAATAAAATGACAGACACATACTTCTCTTACTTAGGTTGGTGTAGGATAAGTAACGGTCAGCAATGTACTCAATAAAAATGAGGGGATTTAACAAGGAAAATTACACCCTAGCCGGTTTGGCTCAGTGGATTTAGAGCGTCGGCCTGCAGGCTAAAGGGTCCCAGGTTTTATTCAGGCCAAGGGCACATGCACAGGTTGCGGGCTGGATCCCCAGCGATCCCCCCCCCCCCCCCCCGGCCCCACCTCCAAGTAGGGGGTGTGCAGGAGGCAGTGGATCAATGATTATCATCTTTCATCCTCTCTGTCTCTCTCTCTCTCTCCATCTTTGAAATCAATAAAAACACTATAAAAAAGTAAAAGATTGACCTTGGTCAGGGAAGGTAGCGGCCTAGGACATGACTACTCACCATCACTGTTTGTTAAACTTTTAATTTCCGTCCATGGATGCATGGATGGATGGATGGATGGATGGATGGATGGATGGATGGATGGATGTGCCTCCCTCCCTCCCTCCCTCCCTCCCTCCCTCCCTTCCTCCCTCCCTCTGCCCACCCGTCCGCTCACCCGCTTTCCACGGGAAATCCTCAGTCTCATATCACACACTCACTGGTGATTTCACTCGCTGCCTCCTTGCTCCCCGTGAAAAAGAGGAAGGAAAATGGACAAACCTGAAAGAGCCCCAGAGGCGGCAACTGTGAAGCAAGTGCACGCACATGTGTGCGTGTGTGGCATTTGTCAACAACGTAAGAAATGTTCCAACCTGTGAAGAATTTCTGTGAGTGTCTTTCAGCCAAACTGTTCAGAAATGTCGCACACACGGCGAGAAGCACAATCTCAACGGTGGGAGATGATGTTCTGAGGCATGGCAATGTCGCCGCCCCCCCCCCCCCCTATTTTATACACTCCAATCCAAAGAGGAGACCGTACGTGGGTCACATGAAATCGACTGGTGACATTTTAGGGAGGCGGGAGAAAGCAAAGCGCCCCCCCCCCCCCCCACACACACACACACACGAGTCCTCTCATTGGGCGAACCACCGTGACTCTAAAGTCGTGATGCTCACCCCGGGAGTTGTATTAAAAATCAAGCTAAAGGAGTGTGATTGTAAACTGTAGGCTTATCAAAGGTTCAAAGGAGGTCTGTGTTTACCACCATTGAAAGAAAACAAACCAAGAAAGAGATCAAGGGTCAAAACAGCCTCTCTTGGACTGGGAGTGAGAGAGCTCTTGCATCTGTCCAAGAGGGTCATCGGCAGTGTGCAAAGCCAGGGTTCAGCAACAGGGGATATTTTCTTCCTCTCAGGGATCCTGCGAAGTCTCCATGACAGTAAGTGGGTGGGTGCTGTCATTGAAAAGGCTAGGTGAGCAGGGAGAGCTATGGCATTTACAGGCATACTCTATCTACTTTTCCTTTCACAGCATTTACACAATGCATTAATGTTTAGTTTTGAACGGCATTACTTCTTGAGTCTCCTCCTCCTCCTCCTCCTCCTCCTCCTCCTCCTCCTCCTCCTCCTCCTGCAGCAGCAGCAGATGGCTGTTGTTTCCAATTCTTTGGTTGATACTCAGGTGTAGGACGAATGTATGTATGTATGTATGTATGTATGTATGTATGTATACTGTGTGTGAGCCCCAGGATGGACAGAATCTCGGGGGGGGGGGGGGCGGCGAGTGGAATAGACTGGAGTGGAGTGGAGGAGATCAGGAACAAGAGGAAGGGATAGAGTTGGAGGGAGGCAGGAGGGAAGCTGGGGAAGAGAGAATGACAAAATGCCAAAGGACCTCGTTAGTTAATGACACCGGGCATGGCTATTATTCTGAGTTTTTTGTTTGTTTTCCTCGAATGCCACCTACGCAGAAAACAATCTGTGTGAAGTTAAACTAAGGTCACCCAAACAAGAATAAAAACTACCCATTGACTGCAAGGCTATGTAGTAGGTCGCCCACTGCTTGCACTTGGCAGAGACTCAAATCTGAGGCAAGGGGTATTAGCGGGGAAGCTGGAGTAGAAGAGGGAGAGGTGTGTGACGTATTCCATGAGGTGGAGCACATTTGCACACACCCCCCCCACCCCCCGCCTTGGAACGAAGTTTAGGGGGTCTGTGGGGGCGGAAGGGCTGAAAAAGTAGAGGAAAAAAGGAAGGAAGGAAGGAAGGAAGGAAGGAAGGAAGGAAGGAAGGAAGGAAGGAAGGGAAAGAAAGAAGAAAGGAAGGAAAGAATAAGAAAAAGAAAGAGGAAAGTCCTCAGTTCAGTCCTGACTATGAGTTTCTGGGGCATGGCATGGCACGGCACGGCACACCCGGTCGGTCACCGCCAGTGGTGTGGTTTGTGGTCCACTTCAGTCCATCTAATACCTTTCCTGGCTGGGGAGAGTTCCTATGGATCACAAGGACAAACCCAAAGGACGACAAAGTTCAGAATGCCCAATTCACGTCTGCCCATTTCTACATGACAAAGCCATCCATAGTGTCCAAGTGACGTGACCTGCATTTTTCATGTCTGGAAAAGAAGTTTCCATTTGAGGTACAGGTACTGCTTTGTGTTATTTATAATTGATGTGCCTCCATCCAAAGTGGTAGTATGGCGATCCACTGTCTTCCATTCACGCGCCTCTGTCTGCGGACTGCGCAAGCGCTGTCCCTGATTTAGCTCCGCCCTGTCCCTGTGACGACAACGGACCAACCCGGCCCTCTGGTCGACCTCGCTTTGAGGCTTATAAAAGCGGTCGCCAGGAAGGTGGGGGTGGCGCATGACAAGGACAGGTTGCATCGTCATCACGTCATCACCAGGGTGGTGAGAACGCAGGGTCGGCCACGGGCCGGGGGGGGGGGGGGGGGGGAGGGGGTTTGGAAGCTTCATATTCATATTCTCTCTCTCTCTCTCTCTCTCTCTCTCTCTCTCTCTCTCTCTCTCTCTCTCTCTCTCTCTCTCTCCACCTAGCAGTCAAGAAGAACAGACACTTCCACACCATGCGAATGAAGGACTGTCAGAGTTTGAAATTTCCTCCACGAGCGAATAAGGGGCGATTTAGGAATTTCCTTTAAGTGAACACGCCCCGCACTGTG
>NW_027669570.1:0-22500 GCF_964212035.1 Myotis nattereri | reverse complement strand
ACAGGCGGCAGCAAAAAAAAAAAAATTCAACTCTCACGGTCAGCCAGCGGCCGGCACCCGCTGACTCGGCCCCGTCGCGGTCGCCCGCGCGGCACACGTTGCGAGGGCCCGGCCCCCCTCCCGCGAGGGGGACGGGCGTGCCTTCCCCTTACCCGGACAGACTCCCCCGGGGCTCCCCCCTCCGGCGCACCGCCGACAGCGGCGGCCCGGATGGGGGCGCTCGCGGGGAGCGGGAAACGACACCACCAGCTCGGCCTCGGGCACCTGCAGGACGTCCCGGAGCGCTCCAGGGGCACCCACCGAGAGCCAAGGCGAAACAGCGACCGCACGCCCAACGGGGGAGGCACGTGCGGCGCGACGACGGGACACCCCCTCCCCGCCGCGGGGAAGGGCGCCCGCGACAGCGGCAAGCCGGGAAAGGCGAGCGGAGGGTGTCCGCTGCGTCATAGAGACCACGGGCGTGACACCGAGGTCGGGCCGGGTTCCGCACCCCTTCCCCTTCCACGCACCGCCGTCGGACGGGGGAGGAGGAGAGGAGAGGGGCCCGCGGACAGAGCGAGAAGAGCGGTCCCATTCGCCAAGGAATGTCCGTCCCTCGGCTGGCGCGGCTTAGGCCCGGCCCGGGAGAGCGCGACGTCACCACATCGATCGGTCGGCAACAGAAAACGGGGCGGGGAGCCGCCAGCGAGGCAGCCCCCCCTGCGAGAAGAAGGGAAACGAGGCGGGGACAACCGTCCGGAACACGAGCCTGCGCTTCAGCCTCGCCACGTAAGCCCTTCGCTCTCTTCTCACGCAGAGGAGGGAGAGGGGCACGGTCCGCCGGGTCGGGGCCCGAGACGTACAGAAGCCGGCGCGCGCAGGCCCGAGGCGTACGGCTTTCGCTCGCGCGGCCCGGACGCGGGGGAGTCAGGCTTCGGGTCGCGGCCGAGAAGCTCCCGGGGACACCCCCCCGCCGTCCAATCACCCGAGGACAGCGTGCCCACAGTCATCTCGTGGTACAAAATGCCAACTTTAGGCAAAACATGGACGGTGCCCGGTGTCGGGGGCCTCTGTGTACAGATCACGCCGCACTCCCGGAAGCGAGTCGCGGCCACCAGAGACCCCACGGGACCCCATCGCCACCAAAGAAGGGCGGGGGGGGGTGGGGCAAGAGAAAGGGACGGGGCTATCTGGTCGACCCCCCACCCCCCACCCCAAAGCCCGTTAAGAGCGTGCCTCGGACAGGCGGCAGCAAGAGGAGAGGGCCGGGCCGTCCACGGCCTCACCTCACCACTTGGCACGCGCGGGCAACGGCCCGGTCAAACGCGCTTCCGAATCGGGACTTTGAAAAAATTCCGCGGGGCGCCTAGAACCACCGTGTCAACGGAAGGCCCGGCCACGGCATCGGCCCAAGCCCGCTCGCGGAAAAAACCAAGAACCGTATCTGACGACCGGGGCCACGCGTGCGCCCGTACCGACCCGCCTCGCCCTCCGCCGCCCTCCACGCACCGCCCGTGCCGGGCCCCACCTACGGAGCTCCGAGACTCGGATAACGGCCACAAAGTCGAGCCCGGTGACCGCGGCACACTCGGGCACTCGCACGCCCGTGCAGTCGGGTAGACCCCTGAACGCGCGCACGCTCCCGCCTCCGGATCGGGACTTTGAAAAATTTCGCGGAAGGCGCCTCTGACGGACGGACGGACGGACGAACCCGCAGGAGCGGGCGCGGACACACGGCACGGGTCGCCCGGCACCTCACGCAGGCACGCGCCCGCGCCGAAATCAATACAAGCGGGAGTGGGGGGGGGGGCGCCTCGGGCAGGACGGCGTCCCGGCGCAAGCCACCCTCTCCGGCTACGCCCGCGGCGGCGGCCCCGGTCGGTCCCCGCGGAGGGGCGACAGCGAGTGCCGGGCCACCCGTCCCGGCGGCGGCGGCGGCGGCGGGCACTCACGCCTTCAATGGCCCCGCAGGTCCAATCTCCGGAGAACCGGACAGGCACCGACGGAGCGGCGCGAGGCAACCTCTGCGGCTACGCCCGCGGCGGCGCCGGCGGCGGCGGCGGCCCCGGTCGGTCCCCGCGGAGGGGTAACAGAGTGCTGGTCGACCCGTCCTAGCCGTCCACCACCGCAGCGGCGGCAGCCACTCACTCCTTCAGCATTGCTGCAGGTCCAATATCCGGAGAACGGGCCGGGCACCGACAGACCGGCGCCGCCGGCACGATCTCGACAGCGCCGCCGGCACCCTGGAAGTTGGCCTCGGGCACTGCAGCCGCTTCCCCTCCCTAGATGCTCCGCAAGGAAGAAACGATATAAAAGCGGCCGCCAGGTGGCTCCCGACAACCGGCGCGAACCTCAGCGGGACGGATCCGGATCTCGGGCCGGCAAGGGCGTCCTGCCGCCCGCCCGGAGGGCCGATCGCGTCCCCGGTCCCCACCCCCAACCCCCTCCGGGACGGCACGGCGCCACCGAACGCGGGGGCGGGCGGGGGGCAGGGGGGGGGGGTGCCTAGGATAATCTTTTTCGGAGGATGACCGGAACAAACACGGGGGCGGGCCGGGCCATTCGAAAGTGAAACTTCCACCACCACCACCACCACCACCCCCCACACACACACACCCCGCAGGCCCAAGACGTCCCGGCGCCTGCCTCCCTCTCTCCCTCTCTCCCTCTCTCCCTCTCTCCCTCTCTCCCTCTCTCCCTCTCTCCCTTCCCGGAAGACATAACACAAACTTTTTAATAAATATTTTATTGATCTTTTACAGAGAGGAAGGGAGAGGGATAGAGAGAAACATCCACGAGAGAGAAACATCGATCAGCTAGCTGCCTCCTGCACACCTCCTACTGGGGATGTGCCCGAAACCAAGGTACATGCCCTTGACCGGAATCGAACCTGGGACACACACACACACACACACACACACACACACACACACCGAGTCCGCAGGCCAACGCTCCATCCACTGAGCCAAACCAGTTAGGGCACAAAAACATTTTTGCCACCTGGGAGCTGAAACCTAAATGAGGCAGTACTCACGGATCGGATCGTGTCATCTAATCTCTCTCTCTCTCTCTCTCTCTCTCTCTCCCTCTCTCTCTCTCTCTCTCTCTCATTGAAATTATTGGGGAGACACCGGTTCATAAAACCATACGGGTTTTAAAATAAAATAAAAAATGAATAAATCAGATATGAATAAATAGGAATCTTTGTATGGAACTAAACAAAAAACAACAACAGAAACATACAGGTTATTCCAGTGGACAACTCAAGAAAATATCATCTGAATACATACATACCACATCCAGTGCTCAAGCAGGAAGCGTCATCGGAATGCTAGGGCAAAAACATCTATTTTTTTAAAAGGCTCCCGAAGAATAAACAAGCAACTGGAACAACATCTCTCTCTCTCTCTCTCTCTCTCTCTCTCTCTCTCTCTCTCTGTCTCTCTCTCTCTCTCCTCTCTCTCTCTCTCCCACTCCCTCCCTGCCTCCCTCCCTCTCTGAAATCAATGAAAATATATTTTTTTAAAAGATCAGGAATCAGTGTAGAACGGCATGTGAAAACACTTGGCATTCACTTCTAAATGGCAGGAAACAGAGTGATAGTGTTCGAAAAAACTTGGAAATCACAGCTATATAAAGCAGCACACTGTAGAACAAACATTATTTGACACCACTTGGAATTCACGTCTAAATGGATGGAAGCGATCTAAAATTGTTTGCAAGCACGTCAAAATCACTGATCTAGATTAGGAAACAGTGGACGACGGTGTTGGGCAACACTTGGGAATCACTTCTAAAGTGCAGGACACTGTGCAGCAGTTTTGGAAACCACTTGAAATTCACTTCCAAATGTCAGGAGACGGTGCAAAAGTTTTTGAAAACACTTGGAAGTCACTGGTAGCGTTCTAAGATGCCAGAGAGGAAAATGTCACCGAGGCCAAAATCTTACCTCCACCTTCTTAGGGTTTGTGGAGGAGGCGGCCCTGCAAAATTCACCTGACACGGGGGGGGGGGGGGGGGGGGGGAGGCCGGGAGACATGAGGGCAAGTGTCTGATATGACAAGGGGAGCGCTCCTAAGGAGAGCGTGGAAGAGCCGGAGAGGTGGCAAAACATCCACGCTTTTTCATACTGGGTTGAAAGGAGAGAGGCAATTGTGGGAAAGCCACTAACTAGGCGGGGAGGCAAAAGGAGAGATGAGGGAGGCCCGTTCCTACAGATCCCTCTGCCGCTCGGCTGGCTTCCCGTTTCTTACACTGCCTAAAGTGCGAAAAACGAGTCCCCGTGTGCGCTCGTCATCTCTCCCCCCCACCCCACCCCCTCGATGTTTACGTCCAGTTGGAGTCTTTTTTGCCATCTGGCCACTTTGCGGTGGCGGCATAGTCACTTAAGGAAAGAAAGGAGAAGATCGGGTTGGTTCCAGGCACGGGAATTGTGCCAGAGGCCCGGGCGGGGAGGGGGGGGGGGGAGAGACAGGAGTCAGTCACTGAGCGGCCCCCAACGTATTTCTAAGACAGTGAGCGACTCTGGCAAGGGCATGCGGTAGGAGGAGAGCAGCTGGAGTTCTGTTTGTTGGCTGGGGGCTTGCAGGGGATGGGGAGGGCCTGGGGTCCGTTTGCTCCTTTGTTTATGTCATTTTATTTCTTTTTCTTTCTTTCTCTGTTTTTTGTGTGGTTTTTTTTGAACAAAGGTGAAGAACTCTTCGGGTGTAGGTATTTCTGCAAGAAAGCCTGGCAGGACAGGACACGGGGGTATGCGGGCCAGGCCAGTCCATTGACCTGAAAACCCAAAGGATCTGTAGTGGCTCTGACTAGCGCCCTTCCTTTAAGAAACAGGAAGACAGGGGAGTTTATCTCGGGGTCCCTCCCTCTCCTCTCCCCCCCCCCCCACACACACACACTCACACACACACACACACACACACACACACACACACACACTCGCACACCGGGCCCACCAGTGGCACCCGAGTAGCAAGAGGTTTCTAGAATGAACTGAGTTTCAGGGCCCAGCCAGCCAGCCACCCAGCAGCAAGGGAAACACCATATAAAAACGGCCGCCAGGTGGCGCGCGAACACCAGCGAGAACGTCAGTGGTGCAGCTCCGGGGCCGTGGGCCCGGCCAGGGCAAGCGCCCCGCCGCCGCCCGCTGTGTGTGTCTTTTGGGGGAGGAGGGTGGCAGGGGGCACGGGTGGCCGGGGCCCCGTGGTGGGCGGCCGGCGGGGCGTCCACCACCTGGGGTTTCCCCAGGAAGGCCCCGCGCACGCGCGGCCTGGCAGAGGAAGGGGGACTGGAAAAGTTTTTTTTGGGGGGGGGGGCCTGACACAGGACCGAGAGGACATACCCGGAACACTTTTTGGGGCCCGGGACCCTTAAAACCTCAATCCGGGGGAGTCTAAAACCCTAAACCCGGCGAGTATTCACAGGGCAACAATGGAGAAATCATTTTCTCTTTTTGTTTCTTTTCATTTTTTTTTTCTTTTTCGGAATTGAATTTATTGGGGGAGACATCGGTGAATAAAATGAAATGGAATGCAATAGGATAACATAAAAGGTGTAAATACATAAGCCTTGCATTGTGGGTGAAAAGGGGCCACATGTTGCCCTGCCCGCCTTGACTCAGTGGATAGAGCGTCAGCCTTAACTGTACGGTAAATGAATATTTATCTTTTTTATATGTATTTTATTGATCTTTTACAGAGAGGAAGGGAGAGGGACAGAGAGTTAGAAACATCGATGAGAGAGAAACATCGATCAGCTGCCTCCTGCACATCTCCTACTGAGGATGTGCCCACAACCAAGGTACATGCCCTTGACTGGAATCGAACCTGGGACCCTTGAGTCTGCAGGCCAACGCTGTACCACCGAGCAAAACCGGTTAGGGCGGGTCACATGTCTTTGGACTAGTGAATGACAAGAGGTGACTAGTCACTTCCCTTTTTTCCAGTGCCCTCAGGGCACAGCCCAGGGTCCCAGGGCAGAGACCACAGATTCCCTCATTGTTACTGTTGTCATGTTAATTGTTGACCTCCCGGCTCACTATCATTTTACAGTTTACCAAATCCCCCCGCCCCCCCCCCCACCCCCCCGCCCACCTCCCTCATCTATCACCACTGGATTTCATGGAACCCACTGGTCAACATCAGGAAAGAGTGTAGAACAGTGTTTGAAACCACTTACAAGTCTCATCCTTGGATGGTGATTTATAAAAATAGGTCAAAGACATGGTTGTGGACTTTGGGCTTTGCTGTGCTGTGTATCTATGCAGAGGCAGGGTGCTCTTAAACTCCTATGTGATGACTTAAGTTTATCCTTCACCCCTGGTCTGGCCTCCGGACTTTGTTATCTAGGCCTTGGAAAGGCTTCCTCCATGCCTTGAAAAGAATAGATTTTTAATTCCTTGAGATTCTGCTTCCCGGCAATTGCCGACAGTCTGTTTCAAATAAACTCATCCCAAAAATTATTTACAGATTTGAGTGTTTCTCAGGTTAATGGTATGGAACTCCAAGAAAACACACACACACACACACACACACACACACACACACAAGTTTTTCAAGTGTACAACTCAACGAAACATCACCTGAATACAGCGCCCAAAGTATAAAGTCTCTTTGTGTCACCATTTACCTCCCCCCCACCCCCCAGTTTCTTTCTCTTTGGCTTTCTTTTGTGTTCTCCCCTTCCACTACCACGCACCACCCCAATTCTATTATTTTCAACATAGGGAGGAGGCCTTTCCAAGGCCTACAAACAAAGCAACAAAGCCAGGAAGCCATACAGGCAATAAACGATAACCTGGACCACATCTGCCATTGCCTATGTGTATATATATATATATATGTATATATATATATATATATATATATATATATATATATATATATATGTTATATATACGTGTGTGTGTGTATAAATATAAATATATATATATATATATATATATATATATATATATATATTCACAAGAAAGCCCAAAGACAACAAGCAGGTGGGTGTGGGGAACATTGGTGCAAAATCATGTGGTTGTGGATTTTAGCGTGACTCACCTTTTGAATGACAAGAAAGTGGGGGGGGGGGGGGGGGCGCCCTGTAGTATGTGTGTTTGAAATGAGGTAAACCTGGATGAGGCCTTGTCCATGAAATGTACAAAATCAAGCAGTTTGGCCCTGGACCGGTGGCTCAGTTGGCTAGAGCGTCTTCCCTTATGCCACTGTTTGTGTGTTTGATCCCCAAACTGGGCACATACAGGAAGCAACGGAGCCCTGGCTGTTGTGGCTCAGTTGGTTGAGCTTCATCTTGCGCATTGAAAGGTCACCGATTCCTTTCCAGGTTGGGGCACATGCGCAGGTTTCAGGCTCAATTCCCAGCTGGGGTATGTATTGGAGGCAACCGATAGGTATTTCTCTCTCTCTCTCTCTCCCTCCCTCCCTCACTCCCTCCTTCCCTAAAATCAATAATATATATATATATATATATATATATATATATATATATATATATATATATTGCTGTTAATCCTCACCCGAGGATATTTTTCCATTGATTTTTAGGGAGAGTGGAAGAGACAGAGCAAGACAGAAGGAAACATCGATGTGAGAGAAACACGTCAATTGGTTGCCTCCAACCAGGGCCAGGGCCCAAAGAACCTGCCACCAAGGTCCATGACCTTGGCCGGAATCGGACCTGGGATCCTTTGGTCCACAGGCTGGCCAACGCTCAATGCGCTGAACCAAACAGGCTAAGGGGGGAGAAAATTATATATATATATATATATACTGTACCCAGCCACGCATTGCTGTGGCTCAGTCTGGTTAAAAGGAAAAGAAAGAAAAGAGAAAGCACACGTTTCTAATACATTTAATTTCACCATGCCTGTGGGTATACAACATTCTGTGTTGTTCCATTGTCTGTGCAGATATAGAGATTGTCTGGTTTGTCGACTCTAGAACACGCAACATATAATTGTCCATGTGAGAAGCAATCCACGTCTAGAGCTAAACCGCACAATTCTAAAGATTTGCCATGAGCTTTGTTGATGGTGATTGCAAACGCCAATCGAATTGGGAATTGCAATCTCTTAAATTGAAATGGCATATCTGTTGGAATCATAGGAATGCGAGGAATGAGGACATCTTCACCTTTGAAAGGTCCTGTCAAGATGGTTGCTTCTACGACATTGCTCATTAATTTTTTTACTGCAAGCCGCGTGCCTGTCAAAGCTTTGGCTGTTTGACATTTCGCAACATGGCAATTGGCACGCCGATTTTCAATTACAGTACGTGCGGTGGCATCCCTGGCAGATCGAGTGAATTCAAAAATTCTGTTGGATAATTAACCGCTTCATCTGCTTCCACAACAGTGTCGACGGACTTGTATGTGACTGCCTCGCTTTGAATGTTAGACTGAATGATATTCTTAAGTCCGTAGGCGTCTTTGTTCTTGGCCGCAAGAATAGCTCATTCACTCAGCCAATCGTGATTCTTATCATTGGTTTGAATATTGGGAAATACTTTTTCAACCAATTCTTCTTTTGACGTCACTAAATTGCAGAAGTTATGAGGCAATGAGATGCGTCCTGAGTTCAGATCAACCGGCACCTTTTCGTTCCCAATTCCCAGCAATTGATGTGAGAATATCTCAGCTGATCGATCGTTTTGCAGCTGGACACGCATATTTTTGGTTAATTTTATCTACAATCTATAATTGTAAACAGAAACATTGAAATGGAATCGTAAAATATTTAGTATAGCGTGTGTTGCTTTTACGTCCAACAGATGGCGCTGTTTTTAAAAAAGAGCATGTTTTTACCTGGCACAGGTGTGACATCTATATAATAGTAGGTATACAGGTATATAAAAACACGCGCGTATTCGAATGCAACATTGTCTCAAAATTTCAAAGCAATCGGTGAAGAACTTTCGGAGATTTAAGATTTTGAACAAACGAATATTTGCATTTTTATTTATATATATTTAAAGGCTACCGACGAATGAATAAACAATCTCCCTCCCTCCCTCCCTCCCTCCCTCCCTCCCTGCCTCCCTCCCTCCCTCCCTCCCTCCTCTCCTCCCTTCCACTCTCTCTTTATTTTCCCCACTCTCAAAAAAAAAAATAAAAATAAAAATAAAAAACTAGCCCTAGCTGGTTTGGCTCAGTGGATAGAGCCAAAAGGTCCCAGTTTCGATTCCGGTCAAGGGCACATGCCCGGGGTTCGGGCTCGATCCCCAGTACGGGGTGTGCAGGAGGCAGCCGATCCATGATCCTCTCTTATCGTGGATGTTTCAACCTCTCCCTCTCCCTTCCTCTCTGAAATCAATAAAAAAATATATATTTTAAAAAACACATCAAGCCCTAGCCGGTTTGGCTCAGCGGATAGAGCATCAGCCTGCGGACTGAAGGGTCTCGGGTTCCATTCTGGCCAAGGGCACATGCCCGGGTTGCAGGCTCAATCCCCAGTAGGGGGCGTGCAAGAGGCAGCCGATCCATGATCCTCTCTCATCATGGATGTTTCAGTCTCTCTACCTCTCCCTTCCTCTCTAAAATCAATAAAGAAAGACATTTTTAAAAAAATACATCAGGAATCAGTGTAGAGCAGTGTTTGACAACACTTGGGACTCACTTCTGACAGGCTGGAAACTATATGAAAGTGTTTGAAAGCACTTTGAAGTCACTGCTCAACATGAGAACCTGTGGAGAGCAGCGTGTGACCAAACTTGGGAGTCGCTGCTGAAGTGCAGTCGGCACGCTGACAAACGGCAGGAGACGGTGCAAACGTGTTTGAGAACACTTGGAAGTCACTCGTAGCGTTCTCAGATGCCAGAGAGGAAAATGTCACCGAGGCCAAAATCTTACCTCCACCTTCTGAGGGTTTGTGGAGGAGGCGGCCCTGCAAAATTCACCTGACACACAGGAGAGAGAGAGAGAGAGAGAGAGAGAGAGAGAGAGAGAGAGAGAGAGAGAGAGAGAGACACGAGGGCACCGTTTTCTTTTTTGTTTTCCTCAAGTGTCTGCTGTGTGACACGGGGAGCGCTCCTAAGGAGACCATGGAAGAGCCGGAGAGGTGGCAAAACATCCACGCTTTTTCATACTGGGTTGAAAGGAGAGAGGCGATTGTGGGAAAGCCACTAAGTAGGCGGGGAGGCGAAAGGAGAGATGAGGGAGGCCCGTTCCTACAGATCCCTCTGCCTCTCGGCTGGCTTCCTGCCTGAAGTGCACAAAACGAGTCCCCGTTTGCACTCGTCGTCGTCGTCGTCGTCGTCGTCGTCGTCGTCGTCGTCTCCCCCCCCCCCCCCCTCCCCTCGATCTTTACGTCCAGTCGGAGTCTTTTTTTTGCCATCCGGCCACTTTGGAATATTGTCTCTGGCTCGCCTGAGCGGCTGGGGTGGCGGCATAGTCACTTAAGGAAGGAAAGGAGAAGATCGGGTTGGTTCCAGGCACGGAATTGTGCCAGAGGCCCGGGCGGTGGTGGGGACAGGAGTCAGTCACTGAGCGGCCCCCAACGTATTTCTAAGGCAGTGAGCGACTCTGGCAAGGGCATGTGGTAGGAGGAGAGCAGCTGGAGTTCTGTTTGTTGGCTGGGGGCTTGCAGAGGATGGGGAGGGCCTGGGGTCCGCTTGCTCCTTTGTTCATCTTTCTTTCTTTCTTTCTTTCTTTCTTTTCTTTTTCTTTTTTTAAACAAAGGTGAAGAACTCATCGGGTGTACGTATTTCTGCAAGAAAGCCTGGCAGGACAGGACACGGGGGTATGCGGGCCAGGCCAGTCCATTGACCTGAAAACCCAAAGGATCTGTAGTGGCTCTGACTAGCGCCCTTCCTTTAAGAAACAGGAAGACAGGGGAGTTTATCTCGGGGTCCCTCCCTCTCCTTCCCCCCCCCCCACCCCCCACCCACACACACACTCACACTCACACACCGGGCCTACCAGTGGCACCCGAGTAGCCAGAGGTTTCCAGAATGAACTGAGTTCCAGGGCCCAGCCAGCCAGCCACCCAGCAGCAAGGGAAACACCATATAAAAACGGCCGCCAGGTGGCGCGCGAACACCAGCGAGAACGTCAGTGCGGCGGCTGCGGGGCCGTGGGCCCGGCCTGGGCAGGCACCCCGCCGCCCGCTGTGTGGAGGGGGTGGCAGGGGGCAAGGGTGGCCGATCTCCTCCCCGCCCCCACCTCTCCAGTGGGACCGTGTCGGCCGGGGCCCGTGGCGGGCGGCGGGCGGCGGGGCGGGGCGTCCACCACCTGGGGTTTCCCCAGGAAGGCCCCGCGCACGCGCGCACGGCCTGGCAGCGGAAGGGGGACTGGAAAAGTTTTTTGGGGGTTGGGGCCTGACAGAGGACCGAGAGGACGTACCCGGAACACGTGTTGCGGCCCGGGGGGCCCTTAAAACAACAACCCCGGGGGGAGTCTGAAGACCTAAAGGCGGCGAGTGATTCACGGGGCAACAATGGAGGAATCATTTTTGTTTCCTTTCAGTTATTATTTATTTTTCGGAATTGAATTTATTGGGGGACACATCGGTGAATAAAATGAGATGGAATGCACTAGGATAAAATGAAAGGTGTAAATGCATAAGAAGCTTTGCATTGTGGATGAAAAGGGGCCACAGGCTAACCTGACCCACTCGGGGGAGGACTGGCCTGGCCTGGCCTTGCAAACTCAGACACCTAAAGTGACCACCCAGGATGTTCTGAATTAAAAAAAAAAAAAAACAACAACAACAACAAAAAAAAACTTTTTAAAGTAGAAAGCGGTGTATAGTGACTGGGCAGTCACGCCCTAGGCCCGGTATCGCCCCTGAGAGAGATCACCTTTGAACTTACTGGCATCAGAGCCTATTGTCTTTCTATGCCTCTAGGTCTTAGGGTCTAGGATCACATGTCTTTGGACTAGTGACTGTCCTGGTAACTAGTCACTTTCCTTTCTCCCAGTGCCCTCAGGGCACAGCCCAGGGTCCCAGGGTAGAGACCACAAATTCCCTCATTGCTACTGTTGTATATTTTTTAAAAAGCTAGGGACGCATGAATAAACAAGTGGAAAAACAATTCTCTCTCTCTCTCTCTCTCTCTCTCTCTCTCTCTCTCTCCCTCCCCTCCCCCGCCCCCCCCCCTCCCTGCCCCCTCCCTCTCCCTTCCACTCTCTCTTTAAACAACAACACCAACAACAACAACAACAACAAAAATCACGGCCCTAGCCGGTTTGGCTCAGTGGATAGAGCATTAGCCTGTGGACCGCGAAGCGTCCCGGGTTCGATTCCGGTCAAGGGCACATGCCTGGGTTTCGGGCTCGATCCCCAGTGTGGGGTGTGCAGGAGGAAGCTGACCGGTGATTCTCTCTCTCTCTCATCGTTCATGTTCTAGCACTCTCTCCCTCTCCCTTCCTCTCTGAAATCAATAAAGATAGATTAAAAAAAAAAAAAAAGCCACAAATGTATTATTCCACCTTTATGTAGTAAAAAGTGTGCTTGTACGATGTTTTGTATTTCCTGTTATTAAAACAGTGAACTTAAAAGGGGTGCGGGGGGGGGGGGGGGTGGTGAGATGGGAAGGAGGATAAAAGGGAGGGGTTGACCTTAGCCGTTTCAACATGGTGGTTGCCAAGTCACTGGAGCTAAAATGGCGGCTGCCTAAACTCCCTTTTTAAAAATATATATATTTTTATTGATTTCAGAGAGGAAGGGAGAGGGAGAGAGAGAGAGAGAGCTAGAAACATCCACGATGAGAGAGAATCATGGATCGGCTGTCTCTTGCACACCCCCTACTGGGTATCGAGCCCACAACCCGGAAGGAAGCAGATTCTCAACATATTGGGATAACGCTCCGTAGAATGGAGGGTGTGTGTGTGTGTGTGTGTGTGTGTGTGTGTGTGTTAACCTTGTTGTATACATGACAAGCAAAAGAGGAGATGTAAGTGGGTTCCATGAACTCCGCTGGTGATAGATGAGGGAGGCGAGAGAAAGCAAAGCAGGGTGGGGAGTGGAGGGAAACCTCTGGGATTGGATAAAAATTAAAGTAAAATGATAGACACATACTTCTTCATACTTCTCTTACTTAGGTTGGCGTAGGATAGTTAATGGCCAGCAATGTACTCAATAACAATGAGGGGATTTAAAAAGGAAAATTACACCCTAGCCAGTTTGGCTCAGCGGAGATAGAGTGTCGGCCTGCGTACTAAAGGGTCCCAGGTTCCATTCGGGCCAAGGGCACATGCCCGGGTTTCGGGCTGGATCCCCAGAGGCCCCCCTCCCCCACGTTGGGGGTGTGCAGGAGGCAGTTGATCCATGATTCTCTGTCATCATTGATCTCTCTCTCTCTCTGTCTCTCTCTCTCTCTCTCGCGCTCTTCCTCTTTGAAATCAATCAAAGCACTAAAAAAAAAAAAAGAAAAGAGAAAGATTGACCTTTGTCAGGGAAGGTAGCGGCCTAGGACGTGACTACTCACCATCACTGTTTGTTTGTTAAACTTTTAATTTCCGTCCATGGATGCATGGATGGATGGATGGATGTGTCCTCCCTCCCTCCCTCCCTCCCTCCGCCCACCCATCCGCTCACCCGCTTTCCACGGGAAATCCTCAGTCTCATATCACACACTCACTGGTGATTTCACTCGCTGCCTCCTTGCTCCCCGTGAAAAAGAGGAAGGAAAATGGACAAACCTGAAAGAGCCCCAGAGGCGACAACTGTGAACCAAGTGCACGCACATGTGTGCGTGTGCGGCATTTGTCAACAACGTAAGAAATGTTCCAACCTGTGAAGAATTTCTGTGAGTGTCTTTCAGCCAAACTGTCCAGAAATGTCGCACGCACGCACGCACGCACGCACGCACGCCGGCAAGCACTATCTCAACGAACGGTTGGAGAGGATGTTCCCAAGAATGGCAATGTCGCCCCCCCCCCCCTTATTTTATGCACTCCAATCCAAAGAGGAGACCGTATGTGGGTTACATGAAATCCACTGGTGACATTTGAGGGAGGTGGGAGAAAGCAAAGTGGGCAAACCTCTGGGATTGGATGCAAAATAAAACGATGGACACAGACTTCTTTTACCTGGCTGGGTGGGTGTAGGATAGCTCATATACTCAATCATGAACTCGGTCGTCGTGACGAGGTTTGTGATATTGACAGAGCCGTGCCTGGGATTCCAGTGCTCCAGAAAAGATGGAAAATCTCCTTGACATTTCAAAGATGTGTGATTGTGGATGCGAGAAAGAAAGCGACAGACAGGCTCAGTCTAGGTCGAGATGGACCTCTGTCAGGGAGGATGCCGGCCTAGGACAGGATCACCCTCCCCCAACTGCTGTTAGCCTTGTGAGGCCACCGTGCATGGCCTCCCCGGAGCTTGTCAGGTTTAGTACAGTATGTGGTCCCTTTTCACCAACACCAGCACCACCCGACCACCAACACCACCAACACACATGCACACACACACACACACACACACACACTGACTCCGCTCATTGGGCGAAGCACCCGTGACTGACCCCGGGAGTTGTGTTAAAAATCAAGCTAAAGGAGTGTGAATGTAAACTGTAGGCTTATCAAAGGTTCAGAGGAGGTCTGTGTTTACCACCATTGAAAGAAAACAAACCAAGGAAGAGATCAAGGGTCAAAACACCCTCTCTTGGACTGGGAGTGAGAGAGCTCCTGCATCTGTCCAAGAGGGTCATCGGCAGTGTGCAAAGCCAGGGTTCAGCAACAGGGGATATTGTCTTCCTCTCAGGGATCCTGAGAAGTCTCCATGACAGTAAGGGGGTGGGTAGGGGGTGGGTGCTGTCGTTGAAAAGGCAAGGCGAGCAGGGAGAGTTCGATTCAGGTCAAGGGCTCATGCCTGCCCAGGTCATGGTCTCGAGCCCCACTAGGGGGCATGCAGGAGCTGGCCAATCCATAATTCTCTCTCATGGATGATGTTTCTATCTCTCTCCCTGGCTCCCTCTCCCTTCCTCTCTGAAATCAATGAAAATACATCATAAAAAAAAAAAAAAAAAAGGAAGCATGTGTCTATCATTTTACTTTTTTAAAAAAATATTTTATTGATTTCAGAGAGGAAGGGAGAGAGAAAGAGAGAGAGAAACATCAGCGATGAGAGAAAATCGTGGACTGTCCGCCTCCAGCATGTCTCTCACAGCTAGGGCTATCATTTCACTTTTTATCCAATCCCACAGGACCCCCCCACCGCCACCGCCACTCCCCACCCCACTCCACCCCACCTTTGCCTGCCTCCCTCCCTCCCTCCCTCCTTTATTTATCACCAGTGGATTGTCTGTAACCCGCTTACATCTCCTCCTTGGATTGTCGTGTATAAAACAAAGTGCCGCCCCGGCCTGTTTTGGTCAGTGGGTAGAGCATCGGCCTGGGGACCCGAAGGGTCCGGGGTTCCATTCCAGTCCAGGGCGCAGGCCCGGGTCACGGGCTTGATCCCCAGTAGGGGGTGTGCAGGAGGCAGCAGATGGGTGATTCTCTCTCATGGTAGATGCTTCTATGGCTCTCTCTCCCTCCCTCTCCCTTCCTCTCTGAAATCAATGAAGATATATTTTTAAAAGCCACACAAATGTATTCTTGCACTTCCATGTAGTAAAAAGCATACTTGTACAATGTTTCATACTTGCATTTTGTGTTATTAAAACAGTGACGGGCATGGGGGGAAGGGGGGTACTGGGCCGGCCCCGGGGGCGGGGGCGGGGGGGGGGGCGCAGCAAAGATGCTAAACTTCTGCGGGAGGCCGCCCCCCCACCCCCACCCCACCCCCCGGACTGCACGCGGAGCGGAAAAGCATGTAGTCAGATTTGGCCTTCTTCAGGTTCCCGAGGGATCCGGCCAGATGCCAGAAGTGGGTGGGAAATCGTAGGAGAGCAGACTTAGAAGATAAAACACCTGAACAACTAAATAAACATTATGGATGATGTGCCAAACACTCCGAGACCTCTGTGATCTGTAGAACTAGTCCTTATAGGACAGTTCTTCGAGATAATGCAATACCAACAATAGGTGATCTTACCAGTCATTTGAACAATCCACATAGTAGACACAGAAAACGAATAAAAGAATTGAGCGAAGATGAAATCAGGACACGGAAACAGGAAAAAATTAACGAAACTTCTGAAAGGGAACAAAAACAAACATAGAGCGATCAGAACTCCAATACAGAAGGGGGTGAAGAACAGGATGAAGACATTTTACCTTTAACCCTTGAAGAGAAAGTAAACAAAAGAATACTGTGAAATCTTTATTTGAAGTTTTGATTCTTATGGGAAAACAAAACAGAAGTCTAGATCAGCGGTTCTCAACCTGTGGGTCGCAACCCCTTTGGGGGTCGAACGACCCTCTCAGAGGGGTCGCCTAAGACCATCGGAAAACACCCCTATAATTACATATTGTTTTTGTGATTAATCACTAGGCTTTCCTTATGTTCAACCTGTAACAATGAAATTGGGGGTCACCACAACATGAGGAACTGTATTCAGAGGTTGCGGCATTAGGAAGGTTGAGAACCACTGCTCTAGATGGACATGAAGCTGATGAAATCCCAGAAGGCCTCTTCACTCCGGATGACAGGCAGGCAGGCAGCCACTGCTCTAGATGGACATGAAGCTGATGAAATCCCAGAAGGCCTCTTCACTCCGGATGACTTTCAGGCAGGCAGGCAGGCAGGCAGGCAGGCAGGCAGGCAGGCAGGCAGGCACTGTCGGAGTGCCCGATAAATTCTGGTGAAGAGGGTCGCTCTGAGAAAGCCCTTTTGAGACCACAGCAGTCAACGCACCATTCTGTTCAAAAGTACAAGCAGAAGCAGATGCTAGAGATCCGTGAGAGCCGCATTCGGGGAAGGAACGCTCAGGGGAGTGAGAGACTCCCCCTTCTTTTCCATGGCCACTGACAGACGGACGCACGCACGCACGCACGCACGCACGTAGTGGACACAGCAGGGCAAGAGCACCTGCCCGCGTTGGTGAGGTTTGCTGACGAAGCTCGTGACCTGAGAGAGGAATCTGTGGGTTTCCTGCCTTCTGAAGCCGCTGCCGAAATTTTGGCTATGACGTTTCACACTACGAGACCGGAGAAGTGGGGATTACGCATGGAATATTGTCGTGGCCAGGCTTACATTGTGTCCAGTGGATTTCCTTCCGAAACTAAAGTTGTTGCTTCCGGACCTTTGGAGAAACATCCCTCCCCAAGCTGTCTACACACTCTGCTCTTCCCTGTGCCTCAAGTACGCGGTCGGCAAAATCGGTGCCTGTCACCGGAGCGTCTGTTGCGTTTGGAACAATTGAGGGAGTTTGATCTTTTTTCCACCCGTCACCACAACCGCTTTTAGAGCTTGACAGTGTCATTTCTGTCCTCTTTCAGAACAACGAAGAAAGCGGTCAAGAACTGAAGGAAATTTGCCATTCTCAGGGGACAGGCAGGCGCGCACGATGCTTTTGAAATTGCAGTGGAGCTCCTGCAAGCACTTGTTTTCTGTGTAGGCGGTACACAAGAGGACACACATAGTAGATGGGAAAACTGTACAGCGGGCCGAGCATTCCCACTCTGCAGTGCAGCAACAGATTTTGATTTCGTGGTTACCATTGTCGTTCTTTTCTTTTGATATATATTTTATTGATTTTTTTTTTACAGAGAGGAAGGGAGAGAGATAGAGAGCCAGAAACATCGATGAGAGAGAAACATCCATCAACTGCCTCCTGCATACCTCCTACTGGGGATGTGCCCGCAACCAAGGCACATGCCCCTGACCGGAATCGAACCTGGGACCCTTCAGTCCTCAGGCCGACGCTCTACCCACTGTGCCAAACCGGCCACGGCTACCATTGTCGTTCTTAAAAAAGACGTTCTACCTTTGACAGGAGCCTCTGGGAAAAATCTCCAGGGTCAGACCTCTGATGTGTTCTTTGCAGCCGGCCAGTAGCTCGACCGGGGGCGCTGCGTTTGCTACGTGAAGTGATGGAAGATACCGAAGGTGATCGTGAATTTTGGTTTGAGGAAGCCACCCATCCGGCAACCACATTTGCTATTTCAGATATGAAGCTCCCCGGGAAGTTCCACAGAGCTCAGCGAGGGAACCTGGAGTCTCAGCCGACCTACCTCTGAGAGGTGCTGCTATAAAGAGCCTCTGACTGTTCCAGCAGTGGACCGCATTGTTCAGGAACTGAGAGAGGTAGTCTCAGAACAGCACCCACCCCAAAGCTCTTCGATGCTGATCTCTGGTCCCCCCTGTCACGGGACGGATGAAATTCAATACGCCGGAGGAGCACCAGGCTGACATGTACGGCAGCGACTTACCCAATCCCGATGCACTCTCAGCTGAGCTGCATTGTTGGAGAATCAAGTGGAAACCCAGAGGAAAAGATATAGAGCTTCCATCCACCGTGTATGAAGCCCTCCACCTGCCAGACATCAAGTTTTTTCCTCATGTTTATACGTTGGTTGCTAAAGGTCCTACGAATTCTCCCTGTGATGAAGGTTGAGAACGAACGCTATGAAAACGGGCGAAAGCGTCTCAAAGCACACCGGAGGAACACTTTGACAGGGCAAAGGTCAAGTAGCTTAGCTTTGCTTAACATGCATTTCGATGTGAGACATGATTTGGACTTAATGGTGGACACATACATCAAACTCTACAGAACTAAGTCAGAGCTTCCTACAGATAATTCCGAAAGTGTCGGAAATCCCCGAGAGACTTTTAAAATGCGTTCTCTCTTGTATTTGATATTGAAAATAAATCTAAGAAATTTGAGAGGAAACATAGAGAAGCTGTAAGATATAGGTGGGTCACTTAATCACGGGCTATCTTGAGTAGAGTAGCCACTGATCCTGTGCTTAAATGGCCCCGGTGTGAACCCTCACGCTTTGGAGAACTAACTGTTGTTCTTCCAGAGGGCGGCGGCGGCGGCAGGCACCGGAAGGAAGCGCCGCGTTGCACTTCTGCGTGATCTCTGCCGATGGCACTTTGGACTTGTTTCAGTGAGGTCATGGCAGACATCACATTCATTGTCACAGTTGTTGGGCATTGAGTTATCCGTTCTTTGAGAAAGATAAATAAATTTTGAGAAAGTGTGGGAGGAATCTGTTTCATAAAATTGTGCAATGAAGCTCACGACTAACCTCTGACTAGCAGGAGTTTTAAGTAAGCCACGAGAAATCTGTAACCAACAGTGAAATGACCAGATGGTGAAAGAAACGTGAGCTTGCCAGGCAAGGATTTCGGTGAGGATTTCTGTCTTTATTCGATGATCTTAAACAAATGACTGTGAAACATTGCGGGAAGAACCCGCCATCGTTACACCCACATCTGGGTGTCGCTGTTTACATTCCCCTGTTGAGCCTATATCCTTATAAGCTTTTTAGCAAGAATATGTGGCACACTTCCGTTTCGTGGTCAAGACAGGATCAGAGGCCATGGATACTGACAGCAGATCGGTCTGTTTCATTCTGTCTGTTTCCGTGGTTACATCTACTGCCGCGTCTCGATTTAGTCAATTTTGTACAGTTTATGTCAACATAAATAAAATGTGAATTTGTTTAATGGAAAAACAAAACAGCGAAATTAAAACGGGGGTGGGGGGTGGGGGTGGAGAGGATAAGAGGGAGGGGTTGACCTTTGCCATTTTTTCGAAATGGCGGCTTCCAAGCCCCTGGAGCCAAAAGGGAGGCTGCCTAAACTCCCTTCTTTGACAGAAAGGGTGACTCCTTTAGTCCCACACAATTGTGGACGACGAAAGGGGCCACATGCTAACCCCACGAGCTCAGGGAAGGCCTGCGCGGCGGTCTTGCAAACCGAAAGGCCTAAAGCCACCGCAGGGATGGTCTGAAGGGAGACTGTTACTAAGAGCAGTTGTGGTGGCTGGTCGCGTCCTGGGGCCTGAGTCTTCCCTGACCAGGTCAGCGTTTACCTTAACTGAACCTATGGTCCTTTTGCATCTAAGACAACATACCTCTGAAATGTCATAGAAGCTTATAACGTTAGCCCCCCTACTCTCCCCGCCTCCCGTCCTCCCCTTCCCCCCAGCTCCGCGGCCCACCGCCCCCCCCCCCCCCCACACACACACACAAGGAAATGCCCCTGGGCGCCCTGCAGGAAAGAGACCATAAATTCCTTCATTGTTATTGTTATCACAGTGTATTGTTGCCTGTTAACTATCTATCCTGCACCCACCTAAGGAAAAGAAGTAGGTGTGGCCCTGGCCCGGTTTGTCTCAGTGGGTAGAGCCGATGTCAGCCTGTGGCGGACCTTAAGGTCCCGGGTTCGATTCGGGGCCAGGGAGCATGCCCGCCCTGGTCCGGGGCTCGAGCCCCACTATGGGGCGTGCAGGAGGCCGCCGATCCACGATTCTCCCTCATCAATGATGTTTCTCTCTCGCTCCCTCTCTGCAATCAACTAAAAATGTATTTTTTTAAAAAGAAGTATGCATCTATCATTTTGCTTTACATCCAATCCCAGAGGTGTACCCCCACTCCCCACCCCACCCCACCCTTCCCTCCCTCATCTATCACCAGTGGATTTCCTGTAACCCACTTATGTCTCCTCCTTGGATTGGATTGTCATGTATAAAACAAAGTAACGCCCCAGCCGGTTTTGGTCAGTGGGTAGAGCATCGGCCTGGAGACCGAAGGGTCCCGGGTTCGATTTCAGTCAAGGGCGCAGGCCCGGTTGTGGGCTCGATCCCCAGTAGCGGGTGTTTCTATCGCTCTCTCCCTCTCCCTTCCTCTCAGAAATCAATGAAAATGTATTAAATAATAATTTAGAGAAAGAATGAATAAAACACAGTGAAAAACAGCCATTCTCCGGAGCATTGTCCCAACCCCTTGAGATTCTGCTTCCCGGCAAGTGTGGACAGTTTGGCTCAAGTAAACTCATAAAAGTTCTCTACGGGTTTGCGTGTTTTTCCGTGAACACGACGTATACACCTGCTGGTTTCTGAGGGCGAGGCAACAGAATCTGTCCATGAGGTCTGCTGTGAAACTGTAGAGGCGTCTGTTTCTGCTATCCAAAGCCAGGTCACCCTTAGAAAGAGTGTAGAAAACAACCACAACAAAAGACAAAAATTGGATTTACAAAGAGAAAACACACAGAAGCGAACCTAGGGATGCTCCGAGGACTGTGAGAGGGTATCTCCCCTTCTCCTCACTCATACCGCTTTTGGAAAAATGGCAATGATCCTAAGAGGTGAAGGTACTGAAGCTCTCGGAGACGCCCACCGACCGGGGCTACTTTACCCGTTCTTTACCCTACCCAACCAAGTCTCCCTCTCCCTGGGAGTCAAGCTCGTGTGCCGACAGCGGTAGGTAGGTAGGTAGGTAGGTAGGTAGGTAGGTAGGGGTACCTGACCGACCGACCGACCGACCGACGGCTGTTTTAAAATCAGAACCTGTCCCCTTTCAATGAGGGCATGGGACAGGGGCAACCTATATTTTCCTGCTCAAATCGTCCCCAATTCACCTGATAGGGACAGAGAGTTTTGTCTCTGTCTGTCTGCCTGTCTGTCTGCGTGTTTGTCTTTAAGCCAGTGACACCAACATATGTTGGTTGTTGGTTTTTGTGGGGTTTTATTAGAAGGGTCATGTGTATGTAGACTTCAATGAGCCAGAGGCTGAACCAAAGGGGGAGAATGATGATTTTTATTTTTTTAAAAATATATTTAATTGACATTTTTAGAGAGAGGAAGGGAGAGGGATAGAGAGTTGGAAACATCGATGAGAGAGAAACATCCATCAGCTGCCTCCTGCACACTCCCTACTGGGCATGTGCCCGCAACCAAGGTACCTGCCCTTGACCGGAATTGAACCTGGGACCCTTGAGTCCGCAGGCTGATGCTCTATCCCAGTGATGGCGAACCTATGACACAACTCTTTTTTTTTTTTTTTTTGGTTGATTTTTCTTTGTTAAATGGCATTTAAATATATAAAATGAATATCAGAAATATAAGTCTTTGTTTTACCATGGTTGCAAATATCAAAAAATTTCTATATGTGACAGGGCACCAGAGTTAAATTAGGGTTTTTCAAAATGCTGGCATGCCGATCACAAAAGGTTCACCATCGCTGCTCTGTCCACTGAGCCAAACCGGTTAGGGCGAGAATGATGATTTTTAAAAAGGGAACATCCCGAGAGGAATCTCATCTTGAGACCGAGTGAACGTATGTATGTTTGCCAACAGTCCTTCCTCCATGATGAACTTCCACGACAGGGCCCGAGCGACCCGATTTATGGGGGGCCCGCCCCCGCTCAGAATGGCCTCAAGCAGCCCCAGAAGCTGGCAGAGACGCCTCTCACACTCGGCTAGGCTCACTACCCATGTGTCTCCTCCGTAGATGGGGAACCAGGCCGCGATACCTTGAGAGTCCCCTTTTTTGGGGTACATACTCACCAAAACTTGGGAGAAATTAGACTCAGGGGGTCCCTCCATCCAAGAAAATTAAAAAAAAAAAAAAAAGGCTAATCTTCTCTGGCAACCTACTCCACCCCCCCCACCCCCACCCCCACCCCCCCACCCACCCCCCACCCCCGCCCCGCTAGAAAGCGGACGAGGGAGAGGTTTGGCC
>NW_027669571.1:0-45000 GCF_964212035.1 Myotis nattereri | reverse complement strand
CAAATTCAAGTGAAAACGCTCCCTAAAGTCCCTGGAGTTGTAAATATTATCAGTTTGCTGGTCATTTCACGGCTTTCCTCTGGTAATGTCTGTTATTACAAACGGCAGGATATGTAGGAAGAATATATTTACTTTTATTTCAAGTGGTTCTTCCAAGTTTTTAATCATTTCTGGAAACTCTAATTGCGTATTTTAAGAGTTTTACCACAACTAGAGAGTTTTCTTACAACTATGTACTGGAACCGGAAGGATTTTAACTGAGTCATACCAAAGTCGCCAGAGTCATTGGCCTCAATTGTAAACATAAGCAGTATAGTCCTCACTTACAGGCTTTCTACACAAATTTTGAGCTGTATAAACAAGAATTCCTAATATTTGAAAGCCAATTCAATTGAACACTATCCCTGAAGTGCCCGGAGTTGTAGATATTATCAGTTTGCTGGTCATTTCACGGCTTTCCTCTGGTAATGTCTGTGATTACAAACGGCAGGAAATGTAGGAAGAATCTATTAACTTTTATTTCAAGTGGTTCTTCCAAGTTTTTAATCATTTCTGGAAACTCTAATTGCGTATTTTAAGAGTTTTACCACAACTAGAGAGTTTTCTTACAACTATGTACTGGAACCGGAAGGATTTTAACTGAGTCATCCAAAAGTCGCCAGAGTAATTCAGCCTCAATTGTAAACATAAGCTGTATAGTCCTCACTTACAGGCTTTCTACACAAATTTTGAGCTGTATAAACAAGAATTCCTAATATTTGAAAGCAAATTCAAGGGAAAACGCTCCCTAAAGTCCCTGGAGTTGTAAATATTATCAGTTTGCTGGTCATTTCACGGCTTTCCACTGGTAATGTCTGTGCTTACAAACGGCAGGAAATGTCGGAAGAATCGATTTACTTTTATTTCAAGTGGTTCTTCCAAGTTTTTAATCATTTCTGGAAACTCTAATTGCGTATTTTAAGAGTTTTACCACAAGTAGAGAGTTTTCTTACAACTATGTACTGGAACCGGAAGGATTTTAACTGAGTCATACAAAAGTCGCCAGAGTAATGCGGCCTCAATTGTAAACATAAGCAGTATAGTCCTCACTTACAGCCTTTCTACACAAATTTTGAGCTGTATAAACAAGAATTCCTAATATTTGAAAGCAAATTCAAGTGAAAACGCTCCCTAAAGTGCCCGGAGTTGTAAATATTATCAGTTTGCTGGTCATTTCACGGCTTTCCTCTGGTAATTTCTGTGATTACAAACGGCAGGAAATGTAGGAATAATCTATTAACTTTTATTTCAAGTGGTTCTTCCAAGTTTTTAATCATTTCTGGAAACTCTAATTGCGTATTTTAAGAGTTTTACCACAACTAGAGAGTTTTCTTACAAATATGTACTGGAACCGAATGGATTTTAACTCAGTCCTACAAAAGTCGCCAGAGTAATGGGGCCTCAATTGTAAACATACTCAGTATAGACCTCACTTACAGCCTTTCTACACAAATTTTGAGCTGTATAAACAAGAATTCCTAATATGTGAAATCAAATTCAAGTGAAAACGCTCCCTAAAGTGCCCTTAGTTATATATATTATCAGTTTTCTGGTCATTTCACGGCTTTCCACTGGTAATGTCTGTGATTACAAACAGCAGGAAAAGTGGGTAGAATCTATTAACTTTTATTTCAAGTGGTTCTTCCAAGTTTTTAATGACTTCTGGAAACTCTAATTGCGTATTTTAAGAGTTTTACCACAACTAGAGAGTTTTCTTACAACTATGTACTGGAACCAGAAGGATTTTAACTGAGTCATACCAAAGTCGCCAGAGTCATTGGCCTCAATTGTAAACATAAGCAGTATAGTCCTCACTTACAGGCTTTCTACACAAATTTTGAGCTGTATAAACAAGAATTCCTAATATTTGAAAGCAAATTCAAGTGAAAACGCTCCCTAAAGTGCCCGGAGTTGTAAATATTATCAGTTTGCTGGTCATTTCACGGCTTTCCTCTGGTAATTTCTGTGATTACAAACGGCAGGAAATGTAGGAAGAATCTATTAACTTTTATTTCAAGTGGTTCTTCCAAGTTTTTAATCATTTCTGGAAACTCTAATTGCGTATTTTAAGAGTTTTACCACAACTAGAGAGTTTTCTTACAACTATGTACTGGAACCGGAAGGATTTTAACTGAGTCATACCAAAGTCGCCAGAGTAATTCGGCCTCAATTGTAAACATAAGCTGTATAGTCCTCACTTACAGGCTTTCTACACAAATTTTGAGCTGTATAAACAAGAATTCCTAATATTTGAAAGCAAATTCAAGGGAAAACGCTCCCTAAAGTCCCTGGAGTTGTAAATATTATCAGTTTGCTGGTCATTTCACGGGTTTCCACTGGTAATGTCTGTGATTACAAACGGCAGGAAATGTAGGAAGAATCTATTAACTTTTCTTTCAAGTGGTTCTTCCAAGTTTTTAATCATTTCTGGAAACTCTAATTGCGTATTTTAAGAGTTTTACCACAACTAGAGAGTTTTCTTAAAACTATGTATTGGAACCGGAAGGATTTTAACTGAGTCATACAAAAGTCGCCAGAGTAATTCGGCCTCAATTGTAAACATAAGCAGTATAGTCCTCACTTACAGGCTTTCTACACAAATTTTGAGCTGTATAAACAAGAATTCCTAATATTTGAAAGCAAATTCAAGGGAAAACGCTCCCTAAAGTGCCCGGAGTTTTAAATATTATCAGTTTGCTGGTCATTTCTTGGCTTTCCTCTGGTAATGTCTGTGAATACAAACGGCAGGAAAAGTAGGAAGAATCTATTAACTTTTATTTCAAGTGGTTCTTCCAAGTTTTTAATCATTTCTGGAAACTCTAATTGCGTATTTTAAGAGTTTTACCACAACTAGAGAGTTTTCTTACAACTATGTACTGGAACCGGAAAGATTTTAAGTGAGTCATCCAAAAGTCGCCAGAGTAATTCGGCCTCAATTGTAAACATAAGCAGTATAGTCCTCACTTACAGGCTTTCTACACAAATTTTGAGCTGTATAAACAAGAATTCCTAATATTTGAAACCAAATTCAAGTGAAAACGCTCGCTAAAGTGCCCGGAGTTGTAAATATTATCAGTTTGCTGGTCATTTCACGTCTTTCCTCTGGTAATGTCTGTGATTACAAACGGCAGGAAATGTAGGAAGAATCTATTTACTTTTATTTCAAGTGGTTCTTCCAAGTTTTTTATCATTTCTGGAAACTCTAATTGCGTATTTTAAGAGTTTTACCACAACTAGAGAGTTTTCTTACAAATATGTACTGGAACCAGAAGGATTTTAACTGAGTCATCCAAAAGTCGCCAGAGTAATGCGGCCTCAATTGTAAACATACGCAGTATAGACCTCACTTACAGCCTTTCTACACAAATTTTGAGCTGTATAAACAAGAATTCCTAATATTTGAAAGCAAATTCAACAGAAAACGCTCCCTACAGTGCCCGGAGTTGTAAATATTCTCAGTTTGCTGGTCATTTCACGTCTTTCCACTGGTAATGTCTGTGATTACAAACGGCAGGAAATGTCGGAAGAAATGATTTACTTTTATTTCAAGTGGTTCTTCCAAGTTTTTAATCATTTCTGGAAACTCTAATTGCGTATTTTAAGAGTTTTACCACAACTAGAGAGTTTTCTTACAACTATGTACTGGAACCGGAAGGATTTTAACTGAGTCATACAAAAGTCGCCAGAGTAATGCGGCCTCAATTGTAAACATACGCAGTATAGACCTCACTTACAGCCTTTCTACACAAATTTTGAGCTGCATAAACAAGAATTCCTAATATTGAAAAGCAAATTCAAGTGAAAACGCTCCCTAAAGTGCCCGGAGTTGTAAATATTATCAGTTTTCTGGTCATTTCACGGCTTTCCACTGATAATGTCTGTGATTACAAACGGCAGGAAATGTAGGAAAAATATATTTACTTTTATTTCAAGTGGTTCTTCCAAGTTTTTAATCATTTCTGGAAACTCTAATTGCATATTTTAAGAGTTTTACCACAACTATAGAGTTTTCTTACAACTATGTACTGGAACCGGAAGGATTTTAACTGAGTCATACCAAAGTCGCCAGAGTTATTGGCCTCAATTGTAAACATAAGCAGTATAGTCCTCACTTACAGGCTTTCTACACAAATTTTGAGCTGTATAAACAAGAATTCCTAATATTTGAAAGCCAATTCAATTGAACACTATCACTGAAGTGCCCGGAGTTGTAGATATTATCAGTTTGCTGGTCATTTCACGGCTTTCCTCTGGTAATGTCTGTGATTACAAACGGCAGGAAATGTAGGAAGAATCTATTTACTTTTATTTCAAGTGGTTCTTCCAAGTTTTTTATCATTTCAGGAAACTCTAATTGCGTATTTTAAGAGTTTTACCACAACTAGAGAGTTTTCTTACAACTATGTACTGGAACCGGAAGGATTTTAACTGAGTCATACAAAAGTCGCAAGAGTAATGCGGCCTCAATTGTAAACATACGCAGTATAGACCTCACTTACAGCCTTTCTACACAAATTTTGAGCTGTATAAATAAGAATTCCTAATATTTGAAATCAAATTCAAGTGAAAACGCTCCCCAAAGTGCTCTTAGTTGTAAATATTATCAGTTTTCTGGTCATTTCACGGCTTTCCACTGGTAATGTCTGTGATTACAAACGGCAGGAAATGTAGGAAGAATCTATTTACTTTTATTTCAAGTGGTTCTTCCAAGTTTTTAATCATTTCTGGAAACTCTAATTGCGTATTTTAAGAGTTTTACCACAACTAGAGAGTTTTGTTACAACTATGTACTGGAACCAGAAGGATTTTAACTGAGTCATACCAAAGTCGCCAGAGTCATTGGCCTCAATTGTAAACATAAGCAGTATAGTCCTCACTTACAGGCTTTCTACACAAATTTTGAGCTGTATAAACAAGAATTCCTAATATTTGAAAGCCAATTCAATTGAACACTATCCCTGAAGTGCCCGGAGTTGTAGATATTATCAGTTTGCTGGTCATTTCACGGCTTTCCTCTGGTAATGTCTGTGATTACAAACGGCAGGAAATGTAGGAAGAATCTATTAACTTTTATTTCAAGTGGTTCTTCCAAGTTTTTAATCATTTCTGGAAACTCTAATTGCGTATTTTAAGAGTTTTACCACAACTAGAGAGTTTTCTTACAACTATGTACTGGAACCGGAAGGATTTTAACTGAGTCATCCAAAAGTCGCCAGAGTAATTCGGCCTCAATTGTAAACATAAGCTGTATAGTCCTCACTTACAGGCTTTCTACACAAATTTTGAGCTGTATAAACAAGAATTCCTAATATTTGAAAGCAAATTCAAGGGAAAACGCTCCCTAAAGTCCCTGGAGTTGTAAATATTATCAGTTTGCTGGTCATTTCACGGGTATCCACTGGTAATGTCTGTGATTACAAACGGCAGGAAATGTAGGAAGAATCTATTAACTTTTATTTCAAGTGGTTCTTCCAAGTTTTTAATCATTTCTGGAAACTCTAATTGCGTATTTTAAGAGTTTTACCACAACTAGAGAGTTTTCTTACAACTATGTACTGGAACCGGAAAGATTTTAAGTGAGTCATCCAAAAGTCGCCAGAGTAATTCGGCCTCAATTGTAAACATAAGCAGTATAGTCCTCACTTACAGGCTTTCTACACAAATTTTGAGCTGTATAAACAAGAATTCCTAATATTTGAAACCAAATTCAAGTGAAAACGCTCCCTAAAGTGCCCGGAGTTGTAAATATTATCAGTTTGCTGGTCATTTCACGTCTTTCCTCTGGTAATGTCTGTGATTACAAACGGCAGGAAATGTAGGAAGAATCTATTAACTTTTATTTCAAGTGGTTCTTCCAAGTTTTTAATCATTTCTGGAAACTCTAATTGCGTATTTTAAGAGTTTTACCACAACTAGAGAGTTTTCTTACAAATATGTACTGGAACCAGAAGGATTTTAACTGAGTCATACAAAAGTCGCCAGAGTAATGCGGCCTCAATTGTAAACATACGCAGTATAGACCTCACTTACAGCCTTTCTACACAAATTTTGAGCTGTATAAACAAGAATTCCTAATATTTGAAAGCAAATTCAACAGAAAACGCTCCCTACAGTGCCCGGAGTTGTAAATATTCTCAGTTTGCTGGTCATTTCACGTCTTTCCCCTGGTAATGTCTGTGATTACAAACGGCAGGAAATGTCGGAAGAAATGATTTACTTTTATTTCAAGTGGTTCTTCCAAGTTTTTAATCATTTCTGGAAACTCTAATTGCGTATTTTAAGAGTTTTACCACAACTAGAGAGTTTTCTTACAACTATGTACTGGAACCGGAAGGATTTTAACTGAGTCATACAAAAGTCGCCAGAGTAATGCGGCCTCAATTGTAAACATACGCAGTATAGACCACACTTACAGCCTTTCTACACAAATTTTGAGCTGTATAAACAAGAATTCCTAATATTGAAAAGCAAATTCAAGTGAAAACGCTCCCTAAAGTGCCCGGAGTTGTAAATATTATCAGTTTTCTGGTCATTTCACGGCTTTCCACTGATAATGTCTGTGATTACAAACGGCAGGAAATGTAGGAAAAATATATTTACTTTTATTTCAAGTGGTTCTTCCAAGTTTTTAATCATTTCTGGAAACTCTAATTGCATATTTTAAGAGTTTTACCACAACTATAGAGTTTTCTTACAACTATGTACTGGAACCGGAAGGATTTTAACTGAGTCATACCAAAGTCGCCAGAGTTATTGGCCTCAATTGTAAACATAAGCAGTATAGTCCTCAGTTACAGGCTTTCTACACAAATTTTGAGCTGTATAAACAAGAATTCCTAATATTTGAAAGCCAATTCAATTGAACACTATTCCTGAAGTGCCCGGAGTTGTAGATATTATCAGTTTGCTGGTCATTTCACGGCTTTCCTCTGGTAATGTCTGTGATTACAAACGGCAGGAAATGTAGGAAGAATCTATTTACTTTTATTTCAAGTGGTTCTTCCAAGTTTTTAATCATTTCAGGAAACTCTAATTGCGTATTTTAAGAGTTTTACCACAACTAGAGAGTTTTCTTACAACTATGTACTGGAACCGGAAGGATTTTAACTGAGTCATACAAAAGTCGCAAGAGTAATGCGGCCTCAATTGTAAACATACGCAGTATAGACCTCACTTACAGCCTTTCTACACAAATTTTGAGCTGTATAAACAAGAATTCCTAATATTTGAAATCAAATTCAAGTGAAAACGCTCCCCAAAGTGCTCTTAGTTGTAAATATTATCAGTTTTCTGGTCATTTCACGGCTTTCCACTGGTAATGTCTGTGATTACAAACGGCAGGAAATGTAGGAAGAATCTATTTACTTTTATTTCAAGTGGTTCTTCCAAGTTTTTAATCATTTCTGGAAACTCTTATTGCGTATTGTAAGAGTTTTACCACAACTAGAGAGTTTTCTTACAAATATGTACTGGAACCGGAAGGATTTTAACTGAGTCATACAAAAGTCGCAAGAGTAATGCGGCCTCAATTTTAAACATACGCAGTATAGACCTACCTTACAGCCTTTCTACACAAATTTTTAGCTGTATAAACAAGAATTCCTAATATTTGAAAGCAAATTCAAGGGAAAACGCTCCCTAAAGTCCCTGGAGTTGTAAATATTATCAGTTTGCTGGTCATTTCACGGCTTTCCACTGGTAATGTCTGTGATTACAAACGGCAGGAAATGTCGGAAGAATCGATTTACTTTTATTTCAAGTGGTTCTTCCAAGTTTTTAATCATTTCTGGAAACTCTAATTGCGTATTTTAAGAGTTTTACCACAACTAGAGAGTTTTCCTACAACTATGTACTGGAACCGGAAGGATTTTAACTGAGTCATACAAAAGTCGCAAGAGTAATGCGGCCTCAATAGTAAACATACGCAGTATAGACCTCACTTACAGCCTTCCTACACAAATTTTGAGCTGTATAAACAAGAATTCCTAATATTTGAAAGCAAATTCAAGTGAAAACGCTCGCTAAAGTGCCCGGAGTTGTAAATATTATCAGTTTGCTGGTCATTTCACGGCTTTCCACTGGTAATGTCTGTGATTACAAACGGCAGGAAATGTAGGAAAAATATATTTCCTTTTATTTCAAGTGGTTCTTCCAAGTTTTTAATCATTTCAGGAAACTCTAATTGCGTATTTTAAAAGTTTTACCAAAACTAGAGAGTTTTCTTACAAATATGTACTGGAACCGAATGGATTTTAACTGAGTCATACAAAAGTCGCCAGAGTTGCGGCCTCAATTGTAAACATACGCAGTATAGACCTCACTTACAGCCTTTCTACACAAATTTTGAGCTGTATAAACAAGAATTCCTAATATTTGAAATCAAATTCAAGTGAAAACGCTCCCTAAAGTGCTCTTAGTTATAAATATTATCAGTTTTCTGGTCATTTCACGGCTTTCCACTGGTAATGTCTGTGATTACAAACGGCAGGAAATGTGGGAAGGATCTATTAACTTTTCTTTCAAGTGGTTCTTCCAAGTTTTTAATCATTTCTGGAAACTCTAATTGCGTATTTTAAGAGTTTTACCACAACTAGAGAGTTTTCTTACAAATATGTACTGGAACCAGAAGGATTTTAACTGAGTCATCCAAAAGTCGAAAGAGTAATGCGGCCTCAAATGTAAACATACGCTGTATAGACCTACCTTACAGCATTTCTACACAAATTTTTAGCTGTATAAACAAGAATTCCTAATATTTGAAAGCAAATTCAAGGGAAAACGCTCCCTAAAGTGCCCGGAGTTGTAAATATTATCAGTTTGCTGGTCATTTCACGGCTTTCCACTGGTAATGTCTGTGATTACAAATGGCAGGAAATGTCAGAAGAATCTATTTACTTTTATTTCAAGTGGTTCTTCCAAGTTTTTAATCATTTCTGGAAACTCTAATTGCGTATTTTAAGAGTTTTACCACAACTTGAGAGTTTTCTTACAACTATGTCCTGGAACCGTCAGGATTTTAACTGAGTCATACAAAAGTCGCCAGAGTAATGCGGCCTCAATTGTAAACATACGTAGTATAGACCTCACTTACAGCCTTTCTACACAAATTTTGAGCTGTATAAACAAGAATTCCTAATATTTGAAAGCAAATTCAAGTGAAAACGCTCCCTAAAGTGCCCGGAGTTGTAAATATTATCAGTTTTCTGGTCATTTCACGGCTTTCCACTGGTAATGTCTGTGATGACAAACGGCAGGAAATGTAGGAAAAATATATTTACTTTTATTTCAAGTGGTTCTTCCAAGTTTTTAATCATTTCTGGAAACTCTAATTGAGTATTTTAAGAGTTTTACCACAACTAGAGAGTTTTCTTACAACTATGTACTGGAACCGGAAGGATTTTAACTGAGTCATCCAAAAGTCCCCAGAGTAATTCGGCCTCAATTTTAAACATAAGCTGTATAGTCCTCACTTACAGGCTTTCTACACAAATTTTGAGCTGTATAAACAAGAATTACTAATATTTGAAAGCAAATTCAAGGGAAAACGCTCCCTAAAGTCCCTGGAGTTGTAAATATTATCAGTTTGCTGGTCATTTCACGGCTTTCCACTGGTAATGTCTGTGATTACAAACGGCAGGAAATGTAGAAAGAATCTATTTACTTTTATTTCAAGTGGTTCTTCCAAGTTTTTAATCATTTCTGGAAACTCTTATTGCCTATTTTAAGAGTTTTACCACAACTAGAGAGTTTTCTTAAAACTATGTACTGGAACCGGAAGGATTTTAACTGAGTCATACAAAAGTCGCCAGAGTAATTCGGCCTCAATTGTAAACATAAGCTGTATAGTCCTCACTTACAGCCTTTCTACACAAATTTTGAGCTGTATAAACAAGAATTCCTAATATTTGAAAGCAAATTCAAGGGAAAACGCTCCCTACAGTGCCCGGAGTTGTAAATATTATCAGTTTTCTGGTCATTTCACGTCTTTCCAATGGTAATGTCTGTGATTACAAACGGCAGGAAATGTAGAAAGAATCTATTCACTTTTATTTCAAGTGGTTCTTCCAAGTTTTTAATCATTTCTGGAAACTCTAATTGCGTATTTTAACAGTTTTACCACAACTAGAGAGTTTTCTTACAAATATGTACTGGAACCGGAAGGATTTTAACTGAGTCATCCAAACGTCGCCAGAGTATTCGGCTTCAATTGTAAACATAAGCTGTATAGTCCTCACTTACAGGCTCTCTACACAAATTTTGAGCTGTATAAACAATAATTCCTAATATTTGAAAGCAAATTCAAGTGAAAACGCTCCCTAAAGTCCCTGGAGTTGTAAATATTATCAGTTTGCTGGTCATTTCACGGGTTTCCACTGGTAATGTCTGTGATTACAAACGGCAGGAAATGTAGGAAGAATCTATTAACTTTTATTTCAAGTGGTTCTTCCAAGTTTTTAATCATTTCTGGAAACTCTAGTTGCGTATTTTAAGAGTTTTACCACAACTAGAGAGTTTTCTTAAAACTATGTATTGGAACCGGAAGGATTTTAACTGAGTCATACAAAAGTCGCCAGAGTAATTCGGCCTCAATTGTAAACATAAGCAGTATAGTCCTCACTTACAGGCTTTCTACACAAATTTTGAGCTGTATAAACAAGAATTCCTAATATTTGAAAGCAAATTCAAGGGAAAACGCTCCCTAAAGTGCCCGGAGTTTTAAATATTATCAGTTTGCTGGTCATTTCTTGGCTTTCCTCTGGTAATGTCTGTGAATACAAACGGCAGGAAAAGTAGGAAGAATCTATTAACTTTTATTTCAAGTGGTTCTTCCAAGTTTTTAATCATTTCTGGAAACTCTAATTGCGTATTTTAAGAGTTTTACCACAACTAGAGAGTTTTCTTACAACTATGTACTGGAACCGGAAGGATTTTAAGTGAGTCATCCAAAAGTCGCCAGAGTAATTCGGCCTCAATTGTAAACATAAGCAGTATAGTCCTCACTTACAGGCTTTCTACACAAATTTTGAGCTGTATAAACAAGAATTCCTAATATTTGAAACCAAATTCAAGTGAAAACGCTCCCTAAAGTGCCCGGAGTTGTAAATATTATCAGTTTGCTGGTCATTTCACGTCTTTCCTCTGGTAATGTCTGTGATTACAAACGGCAGGAAATGTAGGAAGAATCTATTTACTTTTATTTCAAGTGGTTCTTTCAAGTTTTTTATCATTTCTGGAAACTCTAATTGCGTATTTTAAGAGTTTTACCACAACTAGAGAGTTTTCTTACAACTATGTACTGGAACCGGAAGGATTTTAACTGAGTCATACCAAAGTCGCCAGAGTTATTGGCCTCAATTGTAAACATAAGCAGTATAGTCCTCACTTACAGGCTTTCTACACAAATTTTGAGCTGTATAAACAAGAATTCCTAATATTTGAAAGCAAATTCAAGTGAAAACGCTCGCTAATGTGCCCGGAGTTGTAAATATTATCAGTTTTCTGGTCATTTCACGTCTTTCCAATGGTAATGTCTGTGATTACAAATGGCAGGAAATGTAGAAAGAATCTATTTACTTTTATTTCAAGTGGTTCTTCCAAGTTTTTAATCATTTCTGGAAACTCTAATTGCGTATTTTAAGAGTTTTACCACAACTAGAGAGTTTTCTTACAAATATGTACTGGAACCGAATGGATTTTAACTCAGTCATACAAAAGTCGCCAGAGTAATGCGGCCTCAATTGTAAACATACGCAGTATAGACCTCACTTACAGCCTTTCTACACAAATTTTGAGCTGTATAAACAAGAATTCCTAATATTTGAAATCAAATTCAAGTGAAAACGCTCCCTAAAGTGCCCTTAGTTGTAAATATTATCAGTTTTCTGGTCATTTCACGGCTTTCCACTGGCAATGTCTGTAATTACAAACGGCAGGAAAAGTGGGAAGAATCTATTTACTTTTATTTCAAGTGGTTCTTCCAAGTTTTTAATCATTTCTGGAAACTCTAATTGCGTATTTTAAGAGTTTTACCACAACTAGAGAGTTTTCTTACAACTATGTACTGGAACCGGAAGGATTTTAACTGAGTCATACCAAAGTCGCAAGAGTAATGCGGCCTCAATTGTAAACATACGCAGTATAGACCTCACTTACAGCCTTTCTACACAAATTTTGAGCTGTATAAACAAGAATTCCTAATATTTGAAAGCAAATTCAAGTGAAAACGCTCGCTAAAGTGCCCGGAGTTGTAAATATTATCAGTTTGCTGGTCATTTCACGGCTTTCCACTGGTAATGTCTGTGATTACAAACGGCAGGAAATGTAGAATGAATCTATTTACTTTTATTTCAAGTGGTTCTTCCAAGTTTTTAATCATTTCTGGAAACTCTTATTGCCTATTTTAAGAGTTTTACCACAACTAGAGAGTTTTCTTAAAACTATGTACTGGAACCGGAAGGATTTTAACTGAGTCATACAAAAGTCGCCAGAGTAATTCGGCCTCAATTGTAAACATAAGCTGTATAGTCCTCACTTACAGCCTTTCTACACAAATTTTGAGCTGTATAAACAAGAATTCCTAATATTTGAAAGCAAATTCAAGGGAAAACGCTCCCTACAGTGCCCGGAGTTGTAAATATTATCAGTTTTCTGGTCATTTCACGTATTTCCAATGGTAATGTCTGTGATTACAAACGGCAGGAAATGTAGAAAGAATCTATTCACTTTTATTTCAAGTGGTTCTTCCAAGTTTTTAATCATTTCTGGAAACTCTAATTGCGTATTTTAACAGTTTTACCACAACTAGAGAGTTTTCTTACAAATATGTACTGGAACCGGAACGATTTTAACTGAGTCATCCAAACTTCGCCAGAGTATTCGGCTTCAATTGTAAACATAAGCTGTAGAGTCCTCACTTACAGGCTTTCTACACAAATTTTGAGCTGTATAAACAATAATTCCTAATATTTGAAAGCAAATTCAAGTGAAAACGCTCCCTAAAGTCCCTGGAGTTGTAAATATTATCAGTTTGCTGGTCATTTCACGGGTTTCCACTGGTAATGTCTGTGATTACAAACGGCAGGAAATGTAGGAAGAATCTATTAACTTTTATTTCAAGTGGTTCTTCCAAGTTTTTAATCATTTCTGGAAACTCTAATTGCGTATTTTAAGAGTTTTACCACAACTAGAGAGTTTTCTTAAAACTATGTATTGGAACCGGAAGGATTTTAACTGAGTCATACAAAAGTCGCCAGAGTAATTCGGCCTCAATTGTAAACATAAGCAGTATAGTCCTCACTTACAGGCTTTCTACACAAATTTTGAGCTGTATAAACAAGAATTCCTAATATTTGAAAGCAAATTCAAGGGAAAACGCTCCCTAAAGTGCCCGGAGTTTTAAATATTATCAGTTTGCTGGTCATTTCTTGGCTTTCCTCTGGTAATGTCTGTGAATACAAACGGCAGGAAAAGTAGGAAGAATCTATTAACTTTTATTTCAAGTGGTTCTTCCAAGTTTTTAATCATTTCTGGAAACTCTAATTGCGTATTTTAAGAGTTTTACCACAACTAGAGAGTTTTCTTACAACTATGTACTGGAACCGGAAGGATTTTAAGTGAGTCATCCAAAAGTCGCCAGAGTAATTCGGCCTCAATTGTAAACATAAGCAGTATAGTCCTCACTTACAGGCTTTCTACACAAATTTTGAGCTGTATAAACAAGAATTCCTAATATTTGAAACCAAATTCAAGTGAAAACGCTCCCTAAAGTGCCCGGAGTTGTAAATATTATCAGTTTGCTGGTCATTTCACGTCTTTCCTCTGGTAATGTCTGTGATTACAAACGGCAGGAAATGTAGGAAGAATCTATTTACTTTTATTTCAAGTGGTTCTTCCAAGTTTTTTATCATTTCTGGAAACTCTAATTGCGTATTTTAAGAGTTTTACCACAACTAGAGAGTTTTCTTACAACTATGTACTGGAACCGGAAGGATTTTAACTGAGTCATACCAAAGTCGCCAGAGTTATTGGCCTCAATTGTAAACATAAGCAGTATAGTCCTCACCTACAGGCTTTCTACACAAATCTTGAGCTGTATAAACAAGAATTCCTAATATTTGAAAGCCAATTCAATTGAACACTATCCCTGAAGTGCCCGGAGTTGTAGATATTATCAGTTTGCTGGTCATTTCACGGCTTTCCTCTGGTAATGTCTGTGATTACAAACGGCAGGAAATGTAGGAAGAATCTATTTACTTTTATTTCAAGTGGTTCTTCCAAGTTTTTAATCATTTCTGGAAACTCTAATTGCGTATTTTAAGAGTTTTACCACAACTAGAGAGTTTTCTTACAACTATGTACTGGAACCGGAAGGATTTTAACTGAGTCATACAAAAGTCGCAAGAGTAATGCGGCCTCAATTTTAAACATACGCAGTATAGACCTCACTTTCCGCCTTTCTACACAAATTTTGAGCTGTATAAACAAGAATTCCTAATATTTGAAAGCAAATTCAAGTGAAAACGCTCGCTAATGTGCCCGGAGTTGTAAATATTATCAGTTTTCTGGTCATTTCACGTCTTTCCAATGGTAATGTCTGTGATTACAAACGGCAGGAAATGTAGAAAGAATCTATTTACTTTTATTTCAAGTGGTTCTTCCAAGTTTTTAATCATTTCTGGAAACTCTAATTGCGTATTTTAAGAGTTTTACCACAACTAGAGAGTTTTCTTACAAATATGTACTGGAACCGAATGGATTTTAACTCAGTCATACAAAAGTCGCCAGAGTAATGCGGCCTCAATTGTAAACATACGCAGTATAGACCTCACTTACAGCCTTTCTACACAAATTTTGAGCTGTATAAACAAGAATTACTAATATTTGAAATCAAATTCAAGTGAAAACGCTCCCTAAAGTGCCCTTAGTTGTAAATATTATCAGTTTTCTGGTCATTTCACGGCTTTCCACTGGCAATGTCTGTAATTACAAACGGCAGGAAAAGTGGGAAGAATCTATTTACTTTTATTTCAAGTGGTTCTTCCAAGTTTTTAATCATTTCTGGAAACTCTAATTGCGTATTTTAAGAGTTTTACCACAACTAGAGAGTTTTCTTACAACTATGTACTGGAACCGGAAGGATTTTAACTGAGTCATACCAAAGTCGCAAGAGTAATGCGGCCTCAATTGTAAACATACGCAGTATAGACCTCACTTACAGCCTTTCTACACAAATTTTGAGCTGTATAAACAAGAATTCCTAATATTTGAAAGCAAATTCAAGTGAAAACGCTCGCTAAAGTGCCCGGAGTTGTAAATATTATCAGTTTGCTGGTCATTTCACGGCTTTCCACTGGTAATGTCTGTGATTACAAACGGCAGGAAATGTAGAAAGAATCTATTTACTTTTATTTCAAGTGGTTCTTCCAAGTTTTTAATCATTTCTGGAAACTCTTATTGCCTATTTTAAGAGTTTTACCACAACTAGAGAGTTTTCTTAAAACTATGTACTGGAACCGGAAGGATTTTAACTGAGTCATACAAAAGTCGCCAGAGTAATTCGGCCTCAATTGTAAACATAAGCTGTATAGTCCTCACTTACAGCCTTTCTACACAAATTTTGAGCTGTATAAACAAGAATTCCTAATATTTGAAAGCAAATTCAAGGGAAAACGCTCCCTACAGTGCCCGGAGTTGTAAATATTATCAGTTTTCTGGTCATTTCACGTATTTCCAATGGTAATGTCTGTGATTACAAACGGCAGGAAATGTAGAAAGAATCTATTCACTTTTATTTCAAGTGGTTCTTCCAAGTTTTTAATCATTTCTGGAAACTCTAATTGCGTATTTTAACAGTTTTACCACAACTAGAGAGTTTTCTTACAAATATGTACTGGAACCGGAACGATTTTAACTGAGTCATCCAAACGTCGCCAGAGTATTCGGCTTCAATTGTAAACATAAGCTGTATAGTCCTCACTTACAGGCTTTCTACACAAATTTTGAGCTGTATAAACAATAATTCCTAATATTTGAAAGCAAATTCAAGTGAAAACGCTCCCTAAAGTCCCTGGAGTTGTAAATATTATCAGTTTGCTGGTCATTTCACGGGTTTCCACTGGTAATGTCTGTGATTACAAACGGCAGGAAATGTAGGAAGAATCTATTAACTTTTATTTCAAGTGGTTCTTCCAAGTTTTTAATCATTTCTGGAAACTCTAATTGCGTATTTTAAGAGTTTTACCACAACTAGAGAGTTTTCTTAAAACTATGTATTGGAACCGGAAGGATTTTAACTGAGTCATACAAAAGTCGCCAGAGTAATTCGGCCTCAATTGTAAACATAAGCAGTATAGTCCTCACTTACAGGCTTTCTACACAAATTTTGAGCTGTATAAACAAGAATTCCTAATATTTGAAAGCAAATTCAAGGGAAAACGCTCCCTAAAGTGCCCGGAGTTTTAAATATTATCAGTTTGCTGGTCATTTCTTGGCTTTCCTCTGGTAATGTCTGTGAATACAAACGGCAGGAAAAGTAGGAAGAATCTATTAACTTTTATTTCAAGTGGTTCTTCCAAGTTTTTAATCATTTCTGGAAACTCTAATTGCGTATTTTAAGAGTTTTACCACAACTAGAGAGTTTTCTTACAACTATGTACTGGAACCGGAAGGATTTTAAGTGAGTCATCCAAAAGTCGCCAGAGTAATTCGGCCTCAATTGTAAACATAAGCAGTATAGTCCTCACTTACAGGCTTTCTACACAAATTTTGAGCTGTATAAACAAGAATTCCTAATATTTGAAACCAAATTCAAGTGAAAACGCTCCCTAAAGTGCCCGGAGTTGTAAATATTATCAGTTTGCTGGTCATTTCATGTCTTTCCTCTGGTAATGTCTGTGATTACAAACGGCAGGAAATGTAGGAAGAATCTATTTACTTTTATTTCAAGTGGTTCTTCCAAGTTTTTTATCATTTCTGGAAACTCTAATTGCGTATTTTAAGAGTTTTACCACAACTAGAGAGTTTTCTTACAACTATGTACTGGAACCGGAAGGATTTTAACTGAGTCATACCAAAGTCGCCAGAGTTATTGGCCTCAATTGTAAACATAAGCAGTATAGTCCTCACCTACAGGCTTTCTACACAAATCTTGAGCTGTATAAACAAGAATTCCTAATATTTGAAAGCCAATTCAATTGAACACTATCCCTGAAGTGCCCGGAGTTGTAGATATTATCAGTTTGCTGGTCATTTCACGGCTTTCCTCTGGTAATGTCTGTGATTACAAACGGCAGGAAATGTAGGAAGAATCTATTTACTTTTATTTCAAGTGGTTCTTCCAAGTTTTTAATCATTTCAGGAAACTCTAATTGCGTATTTTAAGAGTTTTACCACAACTAGAGAGTTTTCTTACAACTATGTACTGGAACCGGAAGGATTTTAACTGAGTCATACAAAAGTCGCAAGAGTAATGCGGCCTCAATTTTAAACATACGCAGTATAGACCTCACTTTCCGCCTTTCTACACAAATTTTGAGCTGTATAAACAAGAATTCCTAATATTTGAAAGCAAATTCAAGTGAAAACGCTCCCTAAAGTCCCTGGAGTTGTAAATATTATCAGTTTGCTGGTCATTTCACGGGTTTCCACTGGTAATGTCTGTGATTACAAACGGCAGGAAATGTAGGAAGAATCTATTAACTTTTATTTCAAGTGGTTCTTCCAAGTTTTTAATCATTTCTGGAAACTCTAATTGCGTATTTTAAGAGTTTTACCACAACTAGAGAGTTTTCTTAAAACTATGTATTGGAACCGGAAGGATTTTAACTGAGTCATACAAAAGTCGCCAGAGTAATTCGGCCTCAATTGTAAACATAAGCAGTATAGTCCTCACTTACAGGCTTTCTACACAAATTTTGAGCTGTATAAACAAGAATTCCTAATATTTGAAAGCAAATTCAAGGGAAAACGCTCCCTAAAGTGCCCGGAGTTTTAAATATTATCAGTTTGCTGGTCATTTCTTGGCTTTCCTCTGGTAATGTCTGTGAATACAAACGGCAGGAAAAGTAGGAAGAATCTATTAACTTTTATTTCAAGTGGTTCTTCCAAGTTTTTAATCATTTCTGGAAACTCTAATTGCGTATTTTAAGAGTTTTACCACAACTAGAGAGTTTTCTTACAACTATGTACTGGAACCGGAAGGATTTTAAGTGAGTCATCCAAAAGTCGCCAGAGTAATTCGGCCTCAATTGTAAACATAAGCAGTATAGTCCTCACTTACAGGCTTTCTACACAAATTTTGAGCTGTATAAACAAGAATTCCTAATATTTGAAACCAAATTCAAGTGAAAACGCTCCCTAAAGTGCCCGGAGTTGTAAATATTATCAGTTTGCTGGTCATTTCATGTCTTTCCTCTGGTAATGTCTGTGATTACAAACGGCAGGAAATGTAGGAAGAATCTATTTACTTTTATTTCAAGTGGTTCTTCCAAGTTTTTTATCATTTCTGGAAACTCTAATTGCGTATTTTAAGAGTTTTACCACAACTAGAGAGTTTTCTTACAACTATGTACTGGAACCGGAAGGATTTTAACTGAGTCATACCAAAGTCGCCAGAGTTATTGGCCTCAATTGTAAACATAAGCAGTATAGTCCTCACTTACAGGCTTTCTACGCAAATCTTGAGCTGTATAAACAAGAATTCCTAATATTTGAAAGCCAATTCAATTGAACACTATCCCTGAAGTGCCCGGAGTTTTAGATATTATCAGTTTGCTGGTCATTTCACGGCTTTCCTCTGGTAATGTCTGTGATTACAAACGGCAGGAAATGTAGGAAGAATCTATTTACTTTTATTTCAAGTGGTTCTTCCAAGTTTTTAATCATTTCTGGAAACTCTAATTGCGTATTTTAAGAGTTTTACCACAACTAGAGAGTTTTCTTACAACTATGTACTGGAACCGGAAGGATTTTAACTGAGTCATACAAAAGTCGCAAGAGTAATGCGGCCTCAATTTTAAACATACGCAGTATAGACCTCACTTACCGCCTTTCTACACAAATTTTGAGCTGTATAAACAAGAATTCCTAATATTTGAAAGCAAATTCAAGTGAAAACGCTCGCTAATGTGCCCGGAGTTGTAAATATTATCAGTTTTCTGGTCATTTCACGTCTTTCCAATGGTAATGTCTGTGATTACAAACGGCAGGAAATGTAGAAAGAATCTATTTACTTTTATTTCAAGTGGTTCTTCCAAGTTTTTAATCATTTCTGGAAACTCTAATTGCGTATTTTAAGAGTTTTACCACAACTAGAGAGTTTTCTTACAAATATGTACTGGAACCGAATGGATTTTAACTCAGTCATACAAAAGTCGCCAGAGTAATGCGGCCTCAATTGTAAACATACGCAGTATAGACCTCACTTACAGCCTTTCTACACAAATTTTGAGCTGTATAAACAAGAATTCCTAATATTTGAAATCAAATTCAAGTGAAAACGCTCCCTAAAGTGCCCTTAGTTGTAAATATTATCAGTTTTCTGGTCATTTCACGGCTTTCCACTGGCAATGTCTGTAAATACAAACGGCAGGAAAAGTGGGAAGAATCTATTTACTTTTATTTCAAGTGGTTCTTCCAAGTTTTTAATCATTTCTGGAAACTCTAATTGCGTATTTTAAGAGTTTTACCACAACTAGAGAGTTTTCTTACAACTATGTACTGGAACCGGAAGGATTTTAACTGAGTCATACCAAAGTCGCAAGAGTAATGCGGCCTCAATTGTAAACATACGCAGTATAGACCTCACTTACAGCCTTTCTACACAAATTTTGAGCTGTATAAACAAGAATTCCTAATATTTGAAAGCAAATTCAAGTGAAAACGCTCGCTAAAGTGCCCGGAGTTGTAAATATTATCAGTTTGCTGGTCATTAAACGGCTTTCCACTGGTAATGTCTGTGATTACAAACGGCAGGAAATGTAGAAAGAATCTATTTACTTTTATTTCAAGTGGTTCTTCCAAGTTTTTAATCATTTTTGGAAACTCTTATTGCCTATTTTAAGAGTTTTACCACAACTAGAGAGTTTTCTTACAACTATGTACTGGAACCGGAAGGATTTTAACTGAGTCATACAAAAGTCGCCAGAGTAATTCGGCCTCAATTGTAAACATAAGCTGTATAGTCCTCACTTACAGCTTTTCTACACAAATTTTGAGCTGTATAAACAAGAATTCCTAATATTTGAAAGCAAAATCAAGGGAATACGCTCCATAAAGTCCCTGGAGTTGTAAATATTATCAGTTTGCTGGTCATTTCACGGCTTTCCACTGGTAATGTCTGTCATTACAAACGGCAGGAAATGTCGGAAGAATTGATTTACTTTTATTTCAAGTGGTTCTTCCAAGTTTTTAATCATTTCTGGAAACTCTAATTGCGTATTTTAAGAGTTTTACCACAACTATAGAGTTTTCTTACAACTATGTACTGGAACCGGAAGGATTTTAACTGAGTCATACAAAAGTCGCCAGAGTAATGCGGCCTCAATTGTAAACATACGCAGTATAGACCTCACTTACAGCCTTTCTACACAAATTTTGAGCTGTATAAACAAGAATTCCTAATATTGAAAAGCAAATTCAAGTGAAAACGCTCCCTAAAGTGCCCGGAGTTGTAAATATTATCAGTTTTCTGGTCATTTCACGGCTTTCCACTGGTAATGTCTGTGATTACAAACGGCAGGAAATGTAGGAAAAATATATTTACTTTTATTTCAAGTGGTTCTTCCAAGTTTTTAATCATTTCTGGAAACTCTAATTGCGTATTTTAAGAGTTTTACCACAACTATAGAGTTTTCTTACAACTATGTACTGGAACCGGAAGGATTTTAACTGAGTCATACCAAAGTCGCCAGAGTTATTGGCCTCAATTGTAAACATAAGCAGTATAGTCCTCACTTACAGGCTTTCTACACAAATTTTGAGCTGTATAAACAAGAATTCCTAATATTTGAAAGCCAATTCAATTGAACACTATCCCTGAAGTGCCCGGAGTTGTAGATATTATCAGTTTGCTGGTCATTTCACGGCTTTCCTCTGGTAATGTCTGTGATTACAAACGGCAGGAAATGTAGGAAAAATATATTTCCTTTTATTTCAAGTGGTTCTTCCAAGTTTTTAATCATTTCTGGAAACTCTAATTGCGTATTTTAAGAGTTTTACCACAACTAGAGAGTTTTCTTACAACTATGTACTGGAACCGGAAGGATTTTAACTGAGTCATACAAAAGTCGCAAGAGTAATGCGGCCTCAATTTTAAACATGCGCAGTATAGACCTCACTTACCGCCTTTCTACACAAATTTTGAGCTGTATAAACAAGAATTCCTAATATTTGAAAGCAAATTCAAGTGAAAACGCTCGCTAATGTGCCCGGAGTTGTAAATATTATCAGTTTTCTGGTCATTTCACGTCTTTCCAATGGTAATGTCTGTGATTACAAACGGCAGGAAATGTAGGAAGAATCTATTTACTTTTATTTCAAGTGGTTCTTCCAAGTTTTTAATCATTTCTGGAAACTCTAATTGCGTATTTTAAGAGTTTTACCACAACTAGAGAGTTTTCTTACAAATATGTACTGGAACCGAATGGATTTTAACTCAGTCATACAAAAGTCGCCAGAGTAATGCGGCCTCAATTGTAAACATACGCAGTATAGACCTCACTTACAGCCTTTCTACACAAATTTTGAGCTGTATAAACAAGAATTCCTAATATTTGAAATCAAATTCAAGTGAAAACGCTCCCTAAAGTGCCCTTAGTTGTAAATATTATCAGTTTTCTGGTCATTTCACGGCTTTCCACTGGCAATGTCTGTAATTACAAACGGCAGGAAAAGTGGGAAGAATCTATTTACTTTTATTTCAAGTGGTTCTTCCAAGTTTTTAATCATTTCTGGAAACTCTAATTGCGTATTTTAAGAGTTTTACCACAACTAGAGAGTTTTCTTACAACTATGTACTGGAACCGGAAGGATTTTAACTGAGTCATACCAAAGTCGCAAGAGTAATGCGGCCTCAATTGTAAACATACGCAGTATAGACCTCACTTACAGCCTTTCTACACAAATTTTGAGCTGTATAAACAAGAATTCCTAATATTTGAAAGCAAATTCAAGTGAAAACGCTCGCTAAAGTGCCCGGAGTTGTAAATATTATCAGTTTGCTGGTCATTTCACGGCTTTCCACTGGTAATGTCTGTGATTACAAACGGCAGGAAATGTAGAAAGAATCTATTTACTTTTATTTCAAGTGGTTCTTCCAAGTTTTTAATCATTTCTGGAAACTCTTATTGCCTATTTTAAGAGTTTTACCACAACTAGAGAGTTTTCTTAAAACTATGTACTGGAACCGGAAGGATTTTAACTGAGTCATACAAAAGTCGCCAGAGTAATTCGGCCTCAATTGTAAACATAAGCTGTATAGTCCTCACTTACAGCCTTTCTACACAAATTTTGAGCTGTATAAACAAGAATTCCTAATATTTGAAAGCAAATTCAAGGGAAAACGCTCCCTACAGTGCCCGGAGTTGTAAATATTATCAGTTTTCTGGTCATTTCACGTATTTCCAATGGTAATGTCTGTGATTACAAACGGCAGGAAATGTAGAAAGAATCTATTCACTTTTATTTCAAGTGGTTCTTCCAAGTTTTTAATCATTTCTGGAAACTCTAATTGCGTATTTTAACAGTTTTACCACAACTAGAGAGTTTTCTTACAAATATGTACTGGAACCAGAACGATTTTAACTGAGTCATCCAAACGTCGCCAGAGTATTCGGCTTCAATTGTAAACATAAGCTGTATAGTCCTCACTTACAGGCTTTCTACACAAACTTTGAGCTGTATAAACAATAATTCCTAATATTTGAAAGCAAATTCAAGTGAAAACGCTCCCTAAAGTCCCTGGAGTTGTAAATATTATCAGTTTGCTGGTCATTTCACGGGTTTCCACTGGTAATGTCTGTGATTACAAACGGCAGGAAATGTAGGAAGAATCTATTAACTTTTATTTCAAGTGGTTCTTCCAAGTTTTTAATCATTTCTGGAAACTCTAATTGCGTATTTTAAGAGTTTTACCACAACTAGAGAGTTTTCTTAAAACTATGTATTGGAACCGGAAGGATTTTAACTGAGTCATACAAAAGTCGCCAGAGTAATTCGGCCTCAATTGTAAACATAAGCAGTATAGTCCTCACTTACAGGCTTTCTACACAAATTTTGAGCTGTATAAACAAGAATTCCTAATATTTGAAAGCAAATTCAAGGGAAAACGCTCCCTACAGTGCCCGGAGTTGTAAATATTATCAGTTTTCTGGTCATTTCACGTATTTCCAATGGTAATGTCTGTGATTACAAACGGCAGGAAATGTAGAAAGAATCTATTCACTTTTATTTCAAGTGGTTCTTCCAAGTTTTTAATCATTTCTGGAAACTCTAATTGCGTATTTTAACAGTTTTACCACAACTAGAGAGTTTTCTTACAAATATGTACTGGAACCGGAACGATTTTAACTGAGTCATCCAAACGTCGCCAGAGTATTCGGCTTCAATTGTAAACATAAGCTGTATAGTCCTCACTTACAGGCTTTCTACACAAATTTTGAGCTGTATAAACAAGAATTCCTAATATTTGAAAGCAAATTCAAGTGAAAACGCTCCCTAAAGTCCCTGGAGTTGTAAATATTATCAGTTTGCTGGTCATTTCACGGGTTTCCACTGGTAATGTCTGTGATTACAAACGGCAGGAAATGTAGGAAGAATCTATTAACTTTTATTTCAAGTGGTTCTTCCAAGTTTTTAATCATTTCTGGAAACTCTAATTGCGTATTTTAAGAGTTTTACCACAACTAGAGAGTTTTCTTAAAACTATGTATTGGAACCGGAAGGATTTTAACTGAGTCATACAAAAGTCGCCAGAGTAATTCGGCCTCAATTGTAAACATAAGCAGTATAGTCCTCATTACAGGCTTTCTACACAAATTTTGAGCTGTATAAACAAGAATTCCTAATATTTGAAAGCAAATTCAAGGGAAAACGCTCCCTAAAGTGCCCGGAGTTTTAAATATTATCAGTTTGCTGGTCATTTCTTGGCTTTCCTCTGCTAATGTCTGTGAATACAAACGGCAGGAAAAGTAGGAAGAATCTATTAACTTTTATTTCAAGTGGTTCTTCCAAGTTTTTAATCATTTCTGGAAACTCTAATTGCGTATTTTAAGAGTTTTACCACAACTAGAGAGTTTTCTTACAACTATGTACTGGAACCGGAAGGATTTTAACTGAGTCATACAAAAGTCGCAAGAGTAATGCGGCCTCAATTTTAAACATACGCAGTATAGACCTCACTTACCGCCTTTCTACAAAAATTTTGAGCTGTATAAACAAGAATTCCTAATATTTGAAAGCAAATTCAAGTGAAAACGCTCGCTAATGTGCCCGGAGTTGTAAATATTATCAGTTTTCTGGTCATTTCACGTCTTTCCAATGGTAATGTCTGTGATTACAAATGGCAGGAAATGTAGAAAGAATCTATTTACTTTTATTTCAAGTGGTTCTTCCAAGTTTTTAATCATTTCTGGAAACTCTAATTGCGTATTTTAAGAGTTTTACCACAACTAGAGAGTTTTCTTACAAATATGTACTGGAACCGAATGGATTTTAACTCAGTCATACAAAAGTCGCCAGAGTAATGCGGCCTCAATTGTAAACATACGCAGTATAGACCTCACTTACAGCCTTTCTACACAAATTTTGAGCTGTATAAACAAGAATTCCTAATATTTGAAATCAAATTCAAGTGAAAACGCTCCCTAAAGTGCCCTTAGTTGTAAATATTATCAGTTTTCTGGTCATTTCACGGCTTTCCACTGGCAATGTCTGTAATTACAAACGGCAGGAAAAGTGGGAAGAATCTATTTACTTTTATTTCAAGTGGTTCTTCCAAGTTTTTAATCATTTCTGGAAACTCTAATTGCGTATTTTAAGAGTTTTACCACAACTAGAGAGTTTTCTTACAACTATGTACTGGAACCGGAAGGATTTTAACTGAGTCATACCAAAGTCGCAAGATAATGCGGCCTCAATTGTAAACATACGCAGTATAGACCTCACTTACAGCCTTTCTACACAAATTTTGAGCTGTATAAACAAGAATTCCTAATATTTGAAAGCAAATTCAAGTGAAAACGCTCGCTAAAGTGCCCGGAGTTGTAAATATTATCAGTTTGCTGGTCATTTCACGGCTTTCCACTGGTAATGTCTGTGATTACAAACGGCAGGAAATGTAGAAAGAATCTATTTACTTTTATTTCAAGTGGTTCTTCCAAGTTTTTAATCATTTCTGGAAACTCTTATTGCCTATTTTAAGAGTTTTACCACAACTAGAGAGTTTTCTTACAACTATGTACTGGAACCGGAAGGATTTTAACTGAGTCATACAAAAGTCGCCAGAGTAATTCGGCCTCAATTGTAAACATAAGCTGTATAGTCCTCACTTACAGCCTTTCTACACAAATTTTGAGCTGTATAAACAAGAATTCCTAATATTTGAAAGCAAATTCAAGGGAAAACGCTCCCTACAGTGCCCGGAGTTGTAAATATTATCAGTTTTCTGGTCATTTCACGTATTTCCAATGGTAATGTCTGTGATTACAAACGGCAGGAAATGTAGAAAGAATCTATTCACTTTTATTTCAAGTGGTTCTTCCAAGTTTTTAATCATTTCTGGAAACTCTAATTGCGTATTTTAACAGGTTTACCACAACTAGAGAGTTTTCTTACAAATATGTACTGGAACCGGAACGATTTTAACTGAGTCATCCAAACGTCGCCAGAGTATTCGGCTTCAATTGTAAACATAAGCTGTATAGTCCTCACTTACAGGCTTTCTACACAAATTTTGAGCTGTATAAACAATAATTCCTAATATTTGAAAGCAAATTCAAGTGAAAACGCTCCCTAAAGTCCCTGGAGTTGTAAATATTATCAGTTTGCTGGTCATTTCACGGGTTTCCACTGGTAATGTCTGTGATTACAAACGGCAGGAAATGTAGGAAGAATCTATTAACTTTTATTTCAAGTGGTTCTTCCAAGTTTTTAATCATTTCTGGAAACTCTAATTGCGTATTTTAAGAGTTTTACCACAACTAGAGAGTTTTCTTAAAACTATGTATTGGAACCGGAAGGATTTTAACTGAGTCATACAAAAGTCGCCAGAGTAATTCGGCCTCAATTGTAAACATAAGCAGTATAGTCCTCACTTACAGGCTTTCTACACAAATTTTGAGCTGTATAAACAAGAATTCCTAATATTTGAAAGCAAATTCAAGGGAAAACGCTCCCTAAAGTGCCCGGAGTTTTAAATATTATCAGTTTGCTGGTCATTTCTTGGCTTTCCTCTGGTAATGTCTGTGAATACAAACGGCAGGAAAAGTAGGAAGAATCTATTAACTTTTATTTCAAGTGGTTCTTCCAAGTTTTTAATCATTTCTGGAAACTCTAATTGCGTATTTTAAGAGTTTTACCACAACTAGAGAGTTTTCTTACAACTATGTACTGGAACCGGAAGGATTTTAACTGAGTCATCCAAAAGTCGCCAGAGTAATGCGGCCTCAATTGTAAACATAAGCAGTATAGTCCTCACTTACAGGCTTTCTACACAAATTTTGAGCTGTATAAACAAGAATTCCTAATATTTGAAACCAAATTCAAGTGAAAACGCTCCCTAAAGTGCCCGGAGTTGTAAATATTATCAGTTTGCTGGTCATTTCACGTCTTTCCTCTGGTAATGTCTGTGATTACAAACGGCAGGAAATGTAGGAAGAATCTATTTACTTTTATTTCAAGTGGTTCTTCCAAGTTTTTTATCATTTCTGGAAACTCTAATTGCGTATTTTAAGAGTTTTACCACAACTAGAGAGTTTTCTTACAACTATGTACTGGAACCGGAAGGATTTTAACTGAGTCATACCAAAGTCGCCAGAGTTATTGGCCTCAATTGTAAACATAAGCAGTATAGTCCTCACTTACAGGCTTTCTACACAAATCTTGAGCTGTATAAACAAGAATTCCTAATATTTGAAAGCCAATTCAATTGAACACTATCCCTGAAGTGCCCGGAGTTGTAGATATTATCAGTTTGCTGGTCATTTCACGGCTTTCCTCTGGTAATGTCTGTAATTACAAACGGCAGGAAAAGTGGGAAGAATCTATTTACTTTTATTTCAAGTGGTTCTTCAAAGTTTTTAATCATTTCTGGAAACTCTAATTGCGTGTTTTAAGAGTTTTACCACAACTAGAGAGTTTTCTTACAAATATGTACTGGAACCGGAAGGATTTTAACTGAGTCATACAAAAGTCGCAAGAGTAATGCGGCCTCAATTTTAAACATACGCAGTATAGACCTCACTTACCGCCTTTCTACAAAAATTTTGAGCTGTATAAACAAGAATTCCTAATATTTGAAAGCAAATTCAAGTGAAAACGCTCGCTAATGTGCCCGGAGTTGTAAATATTATCAGTTTTCTGGTCATTTCACGTCTTTCCAATGGTAATGTCTGTGATTACAAATGGCAGGAAATGTAGAAAGAATCTATTTACTTTTATTTCAAGTGGTTCTTCCAAGTTTTTAATCATTTCTGGAAACTCTAATTGCGTATTTTAAGAGTTTTACCACAACTAGAGAGTTTTCTTACAAATATGTACTGGAACCGAATGGATTTTAACTCAGTCATACAAAAGTCGCCAGAGTAATGCGGCCTCAATTGTAAACATACGCAGTATAGACCTCACTTACAGCCTTTCTACACAAATTTTGAGCTGTATAAACAAGAATTCCTAATATTTGAAAGCAAATTCAAGTGAAAACGCTCCCTAAAGTGCCCTTAGTTGTAAATATTATTAGTTTTCTGGTCATTTCACGGCTTTCCACTGGCAATGTCTGTAATTACAAACGGCAGGAAAAGTGGGAAGAATCTATTTACTTTTATTTCAAGTGGTTCTTCCAAGTTTTTAATCATTTCTGGAAACTCTAATTGCGTATTTTAAGAGTTTTACCACAACTAGAGAGTTTTCTTACAACTATGTACTGGAACCGGAATGATTTTAACTGAGTCATACCAAAGTCGCAAGAGTAATGCGGCCTCAATTGTAAACATACGCAGTATAGACCTCACTTACAGCCTTTCTACACAAATTTTGAGCTGTATAAACAAGAATTCCTAATATTTGAAAGCAAATTCAAGTGAAAACGCTCGCTAAAGTGCCCGGAGTTGTAAATATTATCAGTTTGCTGGTCATTAAACGGCTTTCCACTGGTAATGTCTGTGATTACAAACGGCAGGAAATGTAGAAAGAATCTATTTACTTTTATTTCAAGTGGTTCTTCCAAGTTTTTAATCATTTCTGGAAACTCTTATTGCCTATTTTAAGAGTTTTACCACAACTAGAGAGTTTTCTTAAAACTATGTACTGGAACCGGAAGGATTTTAACTGAGTCATACAAAAGTCGCCAGAGTAATTCGGCCTCAATTGTAAACATAAGCTGTATAGTCCTCACTTACAGCCTTTCTACACAAATTTTGAGCTGTATAAACAAGAATTCCTAATATTTGAAAGCAAATTCAAGGGAAAACGCTCCCTAAAGTCCCTGGAGTTGTAAATATTGTCAGTTTGCTGGTCATTTCACGGCTTTCCACTGGTAATGTCTGTCATTACAAACGGCAGGAAATGTCGGAAGAATCGATTTACTTTTATTTCAAGTGGTTCTTCCAAGTTTTTAATCATTTCTGGAAACTCTAATTGCGTATTTTAAGAGTTTTACCACAACTATAGAGTTTTCTTACAACTATGTACTGGAACCGGAAGGATTTTAACTGAGTCATACAAAAGTCGCCAGAGTAATGCGGCCTCAATTGTAAACATACGCAGTATAGACCTCACTTACAGCCTTTCTACACAAATTTTGAGCTGTATAAACAAGAATTCCTAATATTGAAAAGCAAATTCAAGTGAAAACGCTCCCTAAAGTGCCCGGAGTTGTAAATATTATCAGTTTTCTGGTCATTTCACGGCTTTCCACTGGTAATGTCTGTGATTACAAACGGCAGGAAATGTAGGAAAAATATATTTACTTTTATTTCAAGTGGTTCTTCCAAGTTTTTAATCATTTCTGGAAACTCTAATTGCGTATTTTAAGAGTTTTACCACAACTATAGAGTTTTCTTACAACTATGTACTGGAACCGGAAGGATTTTAACTGAGTCATACCAAAGTCGCCAGAGTTATTGGCCTCAATTGTAAACATAAGCAGTATAGTCCTCACTTACAGGCTTTCTACACAAATTTTGAGCTGTATAAACAAGAATTCCTAATATTTGAAAGCCAATTCAATTGAACACTATCCCTGAAGTGCCCGGAGTTGTAGATATTATCAGTTTTCTGGTCATTTCACGTATTTCCAATGGTAATGTCTGTGATTACAAACGGCAGGAAATGTAGAAAGAATCTATTCACTTTTATTTCAAGTGGTTCTTCCAAGTTTTTAATCATTTCTGGAAACTCTAATTGCGTATTTTAACAGTTTTACCACAACTAGAGAGTTTTCTTACAAATATGTACTGGAACCGGAACGATTTTAACTGAGTCATCCAAACGTCGCCAGAGTATTCGGCTTCAATTGTAAACATAAGCTGTATAGTCCTCAACTACAGGCTTTCTACACAAATTTTGAGCTGTATAAACAATAATTCCTAATATTTGAAAGCAAATTCAAGTGAAAACGCTCCATAAAGTCCCTGGAGTTGTAAATATTATCAGTTTGCTGGTCATTTCACGGGTTTCCACTGGTAATGTCTGTGATTACAAACGGCAGGAAATGTAGGAAGAATCTATTAACTTTTATTTCAAGTGGTTCTTCCAAGTTTTTAATCATTTCTGGAAACTCTAATTGCGTATTTTAAGAGTTTTACCACAACTAGAGAGTTTTCTTAAAACTATGTATTGGAACCGGAAGGATTTTAACTGAGTCATACAAAAGTCGCCAGAGTAATTCGGCCTCAATTGTAAACATAAGCAGTATAGTCCTCACTTACAGGCTTTCTACACAAATTTTGAGCTGTATAAACAAGAATTCCTAATATTTGAAAGCAAATTCAAGGGAAAACGCTCCCTACAGTGCCCGGAGTTGTAAATATTATCAGTTTTCTGGTCATTTCACGTATTTCCAATGGTAATGTCTGTGATTACAAACGGCAGGAAATGTAGAAAGAATCTATTCACTTTTATTTCAAGTGGTTCTTCCAAGTTTTTAATCATTTCTGGAAACTCTAATTGCGTATTTTAACAGTTTTACCACAACTAGAGAGTTTTCTTACAAATATGTACTGGAACCGGAACGATTTTAACTGAGTCATCCAAACCTGGCCAGAGTATTCGGCTTCAATTGTAAACATAAGCTGTATAGTCTCACTTACAGGCTTTCTACACAAATTTTGAGCTGTATAAACAAGAATTCCTAATATTTGAAAGCAAATTCAAGTGAAAACGCTCCCTAAAGTCCCTGGAGTTGTAAATATTATCAGTTTGCTGGTCATTTCACGGGTTTCCACTGGTAATGTCTGTGATTACAAACGGCAGGAAATGTAGGAAGAATCTATTAACTTTTATTTCAAGTGGTTCTTCCAAGTTTTTAATCATTTCTGGAAACTCTAATTGCGTATTTTAAGAGTTTTACCACAACTAGAGAGTTTTCTTAAAACTATGTATTGGAACCGGAAGGATTTTAACTGAGTCATACAAAAGTCGCCAGAGTAATTCGGCCTCAATTGTAAACATAAGCAGTATAGTCCTCATTACAGGCTTTCTACACAAATCTTGAGCTGTATAAACAAGAATTCCTAATATTTGAAAGCCAATTCAATTGAACACTATCCCTGAAGTGCCCGGAGTTGTAGATATTATCAGTTTGCTGGTCATTTCACGGCTTTCCTCTGGTAATGTCTGTAATTACAAACGGCAGGAAAAGTGGGAAGAATCTATTTACTTTTATTTCAAGTGGTTCTTCCAAGTTTTTAATCATTTCTGGAAACTCTAATTGCGTGTTTTAAGAGTTTTACCACAACTAGAGAGTTTTCTTACAAATATGTACTGGAACCGGAAGGATTTTAACTGAGTCATACAAAAGTCGCAAGAGTAATGCGGCCTCAATTTTAAACATACGCAGTATAGACCTCACTTACCGCCTTTCTACAAAAATTTTGAGCTGTATAAACAAGAATTCCTAATATTTGAAAGCAAATTCAAGTGAAAACGCTCGCTAATGTGCCCGGAGTTGTAAATATTATCAGTTTTCTGGTCATTTCACGTCTTTCCAATGGTAATGTCTGTGATTACAAATGGCAGGAAATGTAGAAAGAATCTATTTACTTTTATTTCAAGTGGTTCTTCCAAGTTTTTAATCATTTCTGGAAACTCTAATTGCGTATTTTAAGAGTTTTACCACAACTAGAGAGTTTTCTTACAAATATGTACTGGAACCGAATGGATTTTAACTCAGTCATACAAAAGTCGCCAGAGTAATGCGGCCTCAATTGTAAACATACGCAGTATAGACCTCACTTACAGCCTTTCTACACAAATTTTGAGCTGTATAAACAAGAATTCCTAATATTTGAAATCAAATTCAAGTGAAAACGCTCCCTAAAGTGCCCTTAGTTGTAAATATTATTAGTTTTCTGGTCATTTCACGGCTTTCCACTGGCAATGTCTGTAATTACAAACGGCAGGAAAAGTGGGAAGAATCTATTTACTTTTATTTCAAGTGGTTCTTCCAAGTTTTTAATCATTTCTGGAAACTCTAATTGCGTATTTTAAGAGTTTTACCACAACTAGAGAGTTTTCTTACAACTATGTACTGGAACCGGAATGATTTTAACTGAGTCATACCAAAGTCGCAAGAGTAATGCGGCCTCAATTGTAAACATACGCAGTATAGACCTCACTTACAGCCTTTCTACACAAATTTTGAGCTGTATAAACAAGAATTCCTAATATTTGAAAGCAAATTCAAGTGAAAACGCTCGCTAAAGTGCCCGGAGTTGTAAATATTATCAGTTTGCTGGTCATTAAACGGCTTTCCACTGGTAATGTCTGTGATTACAAACGGCAGGAAATGTAGAAAGAATCTATTTACTTTTATTTCAAGTGGTTCTTCCAAGTTTTTAATCATTTCTGGAAACTCTTATTGCCTATTTTAAGAGTTTTACCACAACTAGAGAGTTTTCTTAAAACTATGTACTGGAACCGGAAGGATTTTAACTGAGTCATACAAAAGTCGCCAGAGTAATTCGGCCTCAATTGTAAACATAAGCTGTATAGTCCTCACTTACAGCCTTTCTACACAAATTTTGAGCTGTATAAACAAGAATTCCTAATATTTGAAAGCAAATTCAAGGGAAAACGCTCCCTAAAGTCCCTGGAGTTGTAAATATTATCAGTTTGCTGGTCATTTCACGGCTTTCCACTGGTAATGTCTGTCATTACAAACGGCAGGAAATGTCGGAAGAATCGATTTACTTTTATTTCAAGTGGTTCTTCCAAGTTTTTAATCATTTCTGGAAACTCTAATTGCGTATTTTAAGAGTTTTACCACAACTATAGAGTTTTCTTACAACTATGTACTGGAACCGGAAGGATTTTAACTGAGTCATACAAAAGTCGCCAGAGTAATGCGGCCTCAATTGTAAACATACGCAGTATAGACCTCACTTACAGCCTTTCTACACAAATTTTGAGCTGTATAAACAAGAATTCCTAATATTGAAATGCAAATTCAAGTGAAAACGCTCCCTAAAGTGCCCGGAGTTGTAAATATTATCAGTTTTCTGGTCATTTCACGGCTTTCCACTGGTAATGTCTGTGATTACAAACGGCAGGAAATGTAGGAAAAATATATTTACTTTTATTTCAAGTGGTTCTTCCAAGTTTTTAATCATTTCTGGAAACTCTAATTGCGTATTTTAAGAGTTTTACCACAACTAGAGAGTTTTCTTACAACTATGTACTGGAACCGGAAGGATTTTAACTGAGTCATACCAAAGTCGCCAGAGTTATTGGCCTCAATTGTAAACATAAGCAGTATAGTCCTCACTTACAGGCTTTCTACACAAATTTTGAGCTGTATAAACAAGAATTCCTAATATTTGAAAGCCAATTCAATTGAACACTATCCCTGAAGTGCCCGGAGTTGTAGATATTATCAGTTTTCTGGTCATTTCACGTATTTCCAATGGTAATGTCTGTGATTACAAACGGCAGGAAATGTAGAAAGAATCTATTCACTTTTATTTCAAGTGGTTCTTCCAAGTTTTTAATCATTTCTGGAAACTCTAATTGCGTATTTTAACAGTTTTACCACAACTAGAGAGTTTTCTTACAAATATGTACTGGAACCGGAACGATTTTAACTGAGTCATCCAAACGTCGCCAGAGTATTCGGCTTCAATTGTAAACATAAGCTGTATAGTCCTCAACTACAGGCTTTCTACACAAATTTTGAGCTGTATAAACAATAATTCCTAATATTTGAAAGCAAATTCAAGTGAAAACGCTCCATAAAGTCCCTGGAGTTGTAAATATTATCAGTTTGCTGGTCATTTCACGGGTTTCCACTGGTAATGTCTGTGATTACAAACGGCAGGAAATGTAGGAAGAATCTATTAACTTTTATTTCAAGTGGTTCTTCCAAGTTTTTAATCATTTCTGGAAACTCTAATTGCGTATTTTAAGAGTTTTACCACAACTAGAGAGTTTTCTTAAAACTATGTATTGGAACCGGAAGGATTTTAACTGAGTCATACAAAAGTCGCCAGAGTAATTCGGCCTCAATTGTAAACATAAGCAGTATAGTCCTCACTTACAGGCTTTCTACACAAATTTTGAGCTGTATAAACAAGAATTCCTAATATTTGAAAGCAAATTCAAGGGAAAACGCTCCCTACAGTGCCCGGAGTTGTAAATATTATCAGTTTTCTGGTCATTTCACGTATTTCCAATGGTAATGTCTGTGATTACAAACGGCAGGAAATGTAGAAAGAATCTATTCACTTTTATTTCAAGTGGTTCTTCCAAGTTTTTAATCATTTCTGGAAACTCTAATTGCGTATTTTAACAGTTTTACCACAACTAGAGAGTTTTCTTACAAATATGTACTGGAACCGGAACGATTTTAACTGAGTCATCCAAACCTGGCCAGAGTATTCGGCTTCAATTGTAAACATAAGCTGTATAGTCTCACTTACAGGCTTTCTACACAAATTTTGAGCTGTATAAACAAGAATTCCTAATATTTGAAAGCAAATTCAAGTGAAAACGCTCCCTAAAGTCCCTGGAGTTGTAAATATTATCAGTTTGCTGGTCATTTCACGGGTTTCCACTGGTAATGTCTGTGATTACAAACGGCAGGAAATGTAGGAAGAATCTATTAACTTTTATTTCAAGTGGTTCTTCCAAGTTTTTAATCATTTCTGGAAACTCTAATTGCGTATTTTAAGAGTTTTACCACAACTAGAGAGTTTTCTTAAAACTATGTATTGGAACCGGAAGGATTTTAACTGAGTCATACAAAAGTCGCCAGAGTAATTCGGCCTCAATTGTAAACATAAGCAGTATAGTCCTCATTACAGGCTTTCTACACAAATTTTGAGCTGTATAAACAAGAATTCCTAATATTTGAAAGCAAATTCAAGGGAAAACGCTCCCTAAAGTGCCCGGAGTTTTAAATATTATCAGTTTGCTGGTCATTTCTTGGCTTTCCTCTGGTAATGTCTGTGAATACAAACGGCAGGAAAAGTAGGAAGAATCCATTAACTTTTATTTCAAGTGGTTCTTCCAAGTTTTTAATCATTTCTGGAAACTCTAATTGCGTATTTTAAGAGTTTTACCACAACTAGAGAGTTTTCTTACAACTATGTACTGGAACCGGAAGGATTTTAAGTGAGTCATCCAAAAGTCGCCAGAGTAATTCGGCCTCAATTGTAAACATAAGCAGTATAGTCCTCACTTACAGGCTTTCTACACAAATCTTGAGCTGTATAAACAAGAATTCCTAATTTTTGAAAACCAATTCAATTGAACACTATCCCTGAAGTGCCCGGAGTTGTAGATATTATCAGTTTGCTGGTCATTTCACGGCTTTCCTCTGGTAATGTCTGTGATTACAAACGGCAGGAAATGTAGGAAGAATCTATTTACTTTTATTTCAAGTGGTTCTTCCAAGTTTTTAATCATTTCTGGAAACTCTAATTGCGTATTTTAAGAGTTTTACCACAACTAGAGAGTTTTCTTACAACTATGTACTGGAACCGGAAGGATTTTAACTGAGTCATACAAAAGTCGCAAGAGTAATGCGGCCTCAATTTTAAACATACGCAGTATAGACCTCACTTACAGCCTTTCTACACAAATTTTGAGCTGTATAAACAAGAATTCCTAATATTTGAAAGCAAATTCAAGTGAAAACGCTCGCTAATGTGCCCGGAGTTGTAAATATTATCAGTTTTCTGGTCATTTCACGTCTTTCCAATGGTAATGTCTGTGATTACAAACGGCAGGAAATGTAGAAAGAATCTATTTACTTTTATTTCAAGTGGTTCTTCCAAGTTTTTAATCATTTCTGGAAACTCTAATTGCGTATTTTAAGAGTTTTACCACAACTAGAGAGTTTTCTTACAAATATGTACTGGAACCGAATGGATTTTAACTCAGTCATACAAAAGTCGCCAGAGTAATGCGGCCTCAATTGTAAACATACGCAGTATAGACCTCACTTACAGCCTTTCTACACAAATTTTGAGCTGTATAAACAAGAATTCCTAATATTTGAAATCAAATTCAAGTGAAAACGCTCCCTAAAGTGCCCTTAGTTGTAAATATTATTAGTTTTCTGGTCATTTCACGGCTTTCCACTGGCAATGTCTGTAATTACAAACGGCAGGAAAAGTGGGAAGAATCTATTTACTTTTATTTCAAGTGGTTCTTCCAAGTTTTTAATCATTTCTGGAAACTCTAATTGCGTATTTTAAGAGTTTTACCACAACTAGAGAGTTTTCTTACAACTATGTACTGGAACCGGAATGATTTTAACTGAGTCATACCAAAGTCGCAAGAGTAATGCGGCCTCAATTGTAAACATACGCAGTATAGACCTCACTTACAGCCTTTCTACACAAATTTTGAGCTGTATAAACAAGAATTCCTAATATTTGAAAGCAAATTCAAGTGAAAACGCTCGCTAAAGTGCCCGGAGTTGTAAATATTATCAGTTTGCTGGTCATTAAACGGCTTTCCACTGGTAATGTCTGTGATTACAAACGGCAGGAAATGTAGAAAGAATCTATTTACTTTTATTTCAAGTGGTTCTTCCAAGTTTTTAATCATTTCTGGAAACTCTTATTGCCTATTTTAAGAGTTTTACCACAACTAGAGAGTTTTCTTAAAACTATGTACTGGAACCGGAAGGATTTTAACTGAGTCATACAAAAGTCGCCAGAGTAATTCGGCCTCAATTGTAAACATAAGCTGTATAGTCCTCACTTACAGCCTTTCTACACAAATTTTGAGCTGTATAAACAAGAATTCCTAATATTTGAAAGCAAATTCAAGGGAAAACGCTCCCTAAAGTCCCTGGAGTTGTAAATATTATCAGTTTGCTGGTCATTTCACGGCTTTCCACTGGTAATGTCTGTCATTACAAACGGCAGGAAATGTCGGAAGAATCGATTTACTTTTATTTCAAGTGGTTCTTCCAAGTTTTTAATCATTTCTGGAAACTCTAATTGCGTATTTTAAGAGTTTTACCACAACTATAGAGTTTTCTTACAACTATGTACTGGAACCGGAAGGATTTTAACTGAGTCATACAAAAGTCGCCAGAGTAATGCGGCCTCAATTGTAAACATACGCAGTATAGACCTCACTTACAGCCTTTCTACACAAATTTTGAGCTGTATAAACAAGAATTCCTAATATTGAAATGCAAATTCAAGTGAAAACGCTCCCTAAAGTGCCCGGAGTTGTAAATATTATCAGTTTTCTGGTCATTTCACGGCTTTCCACTGGTAATGTCTGTGATTACAAACGGCAGGAAATGTAGGAAAAATATATTTACTTTTATTTCAAGTGGTTCTTCCAAGTTTTTAATCATTTCTGGAAACTCTAATTGCGTATTTTAAGAGTTTTACCACAACTATAGAGTTTTCTTACAACTATGTACTGGAACCGGAAGGATTTTAACTGAGTCATACCAAAGTCGCCAGAGTTATTGGCCTCAATTGTAAACATAAGCAGTATAGTCCTCACTTACAGGCTTTCTACACAAATTTTGAGCTGTATAAACAAGAATTCCTAATATTTGAAAGCCAATTCAATTGAACACTATCCCTGAAGTGCCCGGAGTTGTAGATATTATCAGTTTTCTGGTCATTTCACGTATTTCCAATGGTAATGTCTGTGATTACAAACGGCAGGAAATGTAGAAAGAATCTATTCACTTTTATTTCAAGTGGTTCTTCCAAGTTTTTAATCATTTCTGGAAACTCTAATTGCGTATTTTAACAGTTTTACCACAACTAGAGAGTTTTCTTACAAATATGTACTGGAACCGGAACGATTTTAACTGAGTCATCCAAACGTCGCCAGAGTATTCGGCTTCAATTGTAAACATAAGCTGTATAGTCCTCAACTACAGGCTTTCTACACAAATTTTGAGCTGTATAAACAATAATTCCTAATATTTGAAAGCAAATTCAAGTGAAAACGCTCCATAAAGTCCCTGGAGTTGTAAATATTATCAGTTTGCTGGTCATTTCACGGGTTTCCACTGGTAATGTCTGTGATTACAAACGGCAGGAAATGTAGGAAGAATCTATTAACTTTTATTTCAAGTGGTTCTTCCAAGTTTTTAATCATTTCTGGAAACTCTAATTGCGTATTTTAAGAGTTTTACCACAACTAGAGAGTTTTCTTAAAACTATGTATTGGAACCGGAAGGATTTTAACTGAGTCATACAAAAGTCGCCAGAGTAATTCGGCCTCAATTGTAAACATAAGCAGTATAGTCCTCACTTACAGGCTTTCTACACAAATTTTGAGCTGTATAAACAAGAATTCCTAATATTTGAAAGCAAATTCAAGGGAAAACGCTCCCTACAGTGCCCGGAGTTGTAAATATTATCAGTTTTCTGGTCATTTCACGTATTTCCAATGGTAATGTCTGTGATTACAAACGGCAGGAAATGTAGAAAGAATCTATTCACTTTTATTTCAAGTGGTTCTTCCAAGTTTTTAATCATTTCTGGAAACTCTAATTGCGTATTTTAACAGTTTTACCACAACTAGAGAGTTTTCTTACAAATATGTACTGGAACCGGAACGATTTTAACTGAGTCATCCAAACCTGGCCAGAGTATTCGGCTTCAATTGTAAACATAAGCTGTATAGTCTCACTTACAGGCTTTCTACACAAATTTTGAGCTGTATAAACAAGAATTCCTAATATTTGAAAGCAAATTCAAGTGAAAACGCTCCCTAAAGTCCCTGGAGTTGTAAATATTATCAGTTTGCTGGTCATTTCACGGGTTTCCACTGGTAATGTCTGTGATTACAAACGGCAGGAAATGTAGGAAGAATCTATTAACTTTTATTTCAAGTGGTTCTTCCAAGTTTTTAATCATTTCTGGAAACTCTAATTGCGTATTTTAAGAGTTTTACCACAACTAGAGAGTTTTCTTAAAACTATGTATTGGAACCGGAAGGATTTTAACTGAGTCATACAAAAGTCGCCAGAGTAATTCGGCCTCAATTGTAAACATAAGCAGTATAGTCCTCATTACAGGCTTTCTACACAAATTTTGAGCTGTATAAACAAGAATTCCTAATATTTGAAAGCAAATTCAAGGGAAAACGCTCCCTAAAGTGCCCGGAGTTTTAAATATTATCAGTTTGCTGGTCATTTCTTGGCTTTCCTCTGGTAATGTCTGTGAATACAAACGGCAGGAAAAGTAGGAAGAATCCATTAACTTTTATTTCAAGTGGTTCTTCCAAGTTTTTAATCATTTCTGGAAACTCTAATTGCGTATTTTAAGAGTTTTACCACAACTAGAGAGTTTTCTTACAACTATGTACTGGAACCGGAAGGATTTTAAGTGAGTCATCCAAAAGTCGCCAGAGTAATTCGGCCTCAATTGTAAACATAAGCAGTATAGTCCTCACTTACAGGCTTTCTACACAAATCTTGAGCTGTATAAACAAGAATTCCTAATTTTTGAAAACCAATTCAATTGAACACTATCCCTGAAGTGCCCGGAGTTGTAGATATTATCAGTATGCTGGTCATTTCACGGCTTTCCTCTGGTAATGTCTGTGATTACAAACGGCAGGAAATGTAGGAAGAATCTATTTACTTTTATTTCAAGTGGTTCTTCCAAGTTTTTAATCATTTCTGGAAACTCTAATTGCGTATTTTAAGAGTTTTACCACAACTAGAGAGTTTTCTTACAACTATGTACTGGAACCGGAAGGATTTTAACTGAGTCATACAAAAGTCGCAAGAGTAATGCGGCCTCAATTTTAAACATACGCAGTATAGACCTCACTTACAGCCTTTCTACACAAATTTTGAGCTGTATAAACAAGAATTCCTAATATTTGAAAGCAAATTCAAGTGAAAACGCTCGCTAATGTGCCCGGAGTTGTAAATATTATCAGTTTTCTGGTCATTTCACGTCTTTCCAATGGTAATGTCTGTGATTACAAACGGCAGGAAATGTAGAAAGAATCTATTTACTTTTATTTCAAGTGGTTCTTCCAAGTTTTTAATCATTTCTGGAAACTCTAATTGCGTATTTTAAGAGTTTTACCACAACTAGAGAGTTTTCTTACAAATATGTACTGGAACCGAATGGATTTTAACTCAGTCATACAAAAGTCGCCAGAGTAATGCGGCCTCAATTGTAAACATACGCAGTATAGACCTCACTTACAGCCTTTCTACACAAATTTTGAGCTGTATAAACAAGAATTCCTAATATTTGAAATCAAATTCAAGTGAAAACGCTTTCTAAAGTGCCCTTAGTTGTAAATATTATCAGTTTTCTGGTCATTTCACGGCTTTCCACTGGCAATGTCTGTAATTACAAACGGCAGGAAAAGTGGGAAGAATCTATTTACTTTTATTTCAAGTGGTTCTTCCAAGTTTTTAATCATTTCTGGAAACTCTAATTGCGTATTTTAAGAGTTTTACCACAACTAGAGAGTTTTCTTACAACTATGTCCTGGAACCGGAAGGATTTTAACTGAGTCATACCAAAGTCGCAAGAGTAATGCGGCCTCAATTGTAAACATACGCAGTATAGACCTCACTTACAGCCTTTCTACACAAATTTTGAGCTGTATAAACAAGAATTCCTAATATTTGAAAGCAAATTCAAGTGAAAACGCTCGCTAAAGTGCCCGGAGTTGTAAATATTATCAGTTTGCTGGTCATTAAACGGCTTTCCACTGGTAATGTCTGTGATTACAAACGGCAGGAAATGTAGAAAGAATCTATTTACTTTTATTTCAAGTGGTTCTTCCAAGTTTTTAATCATTTCTGGAAACTCTTATTGCCTATTTTAAGAGTTTTACCACAACTAGAGAGTTTTCTTAAAACTATGTACTGGAACCGGAAGGATTTTAACTGAGTCATACAAAAGTCGCCAGAGTAATTCGGCCTCAATTGTAAACATAAGCTGTATAGTCCTCACTTACAGCCTTTCTACACAAATTTTGAGCTGTATAAACAAGAATTCCTAATATTTGAAAGCAAATTCAAGGGAAAACGCTCCCTACAGTGCCCGGAGTTGTAAATATTATCAGTTTTCTGGTCATTTCACGTATTTCCAATGGTAATGTCTGTGATTACAAACGGCAGGAAATGTAGAAAGAATCTATTCACTTTTATTTCAAGTGGTTCTTCCAAGTTTTTAATCATTTCCTGGAAACTCTAATTGCGTATTTTAACAGTTTTACCACAACTAGAGAGTTTTCTTACAAATATGTACTGGAACGGAAGGATTTTAACTGAGTCATCCAAACGTCGCCAGAGTATTCGGCTTCAATTGTAAACATAAGCTGTATAGTCCTCACTTACAGGCTTTCTACACAAATTTTGAGCTGTATAAACAATAATTCCTAATATTTGAAAGCAAATTCAAGTGAAAACGCTCCCTAAAGTGCCCGGAGTTGTAAATATTATCAGTTTGCTGGTCATTTCTTGGCTTTCCTCTGGTAATGTCTGTGAATACAAACGGCAGGAAAAGTAGGAAGAATCTATTAACTTTTATTTCAAGTGGTTCTTCCAAGTTTTTAATCATTTCTGGAAACTCTAATTGCGTATTTTAAGAGTTTTACCACAACTAGAGAGTTTTCTTACAACTATGTACTGGAACCGGAAGTATTTTAAGTGAGTCATCCAAAAGTCGCCAGAGTAATTTGGCCTCAATTGTAAACATAAGCAGTATAGTCCTCACTTACAGGCTTTCTACACAAATTTTGAGCTGTATAAACAAGAATTCCTAATATTTGAAACCAAATTCAAGTGAAAACGCTCCCTAAAGTGCCCGGAGTTGTAAATATTATCAGTTTGCTGGTCATTTCACGTCTTTCCTCTGGTAATGTCTGTGATTACAAAAGGCAGGAAATGTAGGAAGAATCTATTAACTTTTATTTCAAGTGGTTCTTCCAAGTTTTTAATCATTTCTGGAAACTCTAATTGCGTATTTTAAGAGTTTTACCACAACTAGAGAGTTTTCTTACAAATATGTACTGGAACCGAATGGATTTTAACTCAGTCATACAAAAGTCGCCAGAGTAATGCGGCCTCAATTGTAAACATACGCAGTATAGACCTCACTTACAGCCTTTCTACACAAATTTTGAGCTGTATAAACAAGAATTCCTAATATTTGAAAGCAAATTCAAGTGAAAACGCTCGCTAAAGTGCCCGGAGTTGTAAATATTATCAGTTTGCTGGTCATTAAACGGCTTTCCACTGGTAATGTCTGTGATTACAAACGGCAGGAAATGTAGAAAGAATCTATTTACTTTTATTTCAAGTGGTTCTTCCAAGTTTTTAATCATTTCTGGAAACTCTTATTGCCTATTTTAAGAGTTTTACCACAACTAGAGAGTTTTCTTAAAACTATGTACTGGAACCGGAAGGATTTTAACTGAGTCATACAAAAGTCGCCAGAGTAATTCGGCCTCAATTGTAAACATAAGCTGTATAGTCCTCACTTACAGCCTTTCTACACAAATTTTGAGCTGTATAAACAAGAATTCCTAATATTTGAAAGCAAATTCAAGGGAAAACGCTCCCTACAGTGCCCGGAGTTGTAAATATTATCAGTTTTCTGGTCATTTCACGTATTTCCAATGGTAATGTCTGTGATTACAAACGGCAGGAAATGTAGAAAGAATCTATTCACTTTTATTTCAAGTGGTTCTTCCAAGTTTTTAATCATTTCTGGAAACTCTAATTGCGTATTTTAACAGTTTTACCACAACTAGAGAGTTTTCTTACAAATATGTACTGGAACCGGAAGGATTTTAACTGAGTCATCCAAACGTCGCCAGAGTATTTGGCTTCAATTGTAAACATAAGCTGTATAGTCCTCACTTACAGGCTTTCTACACAAATTTTGAGCTGTATAAACAATAATTCCTAATATTTGAAAGCAAATTCAAGTGAAAACGCTCCCTAAAGTCCCTGGAGTTGTAAATATTATCAGTTTGCTGGTCATTTCACGGGTTTCCACTGGTAATGTCTGTGATTACAAACGGCAGGAAATGTAGGAAGAATCTATTAACTTTTATTTCAAGTGGTTCTTCCAAGTTTTTAATCATTTATGGAAACTCTAATTGCGTATTTTAAGAGTTTTACCACAACTAGAGAGTTTTCTTAAAACTATGTATTGGAACCGGAAGGATTTTAACTGAGTCATACAAAAGTCGCCAGAGTAATTCGGCCTCAATTGTAAACATAAGCAGTATAGTCCTCACTTACAGGCTTTCTACACAAATTTTGAGCTGTATAAACAAGAATTCCTAATATTTGAAAGCAAATTCAAGGGAAAACGCTCCCTAAAGTGCCCGGAGTTGTAAATATTATCAGTTTGCTGGTCATTTCTTGGCTTTCCTCTGGTAATGTCTGTGAATACAAACGGCAGGAAAAGTAGGAAGAATCTATTAACTTTTATTTCAAGTGGTTCTTCCAAGTTTTTAATCATTTCTGGAAACTCTAATTGCGTATTTTAAGAGTTTTACCACAACTAGAGAGTTTTCTTACAACTATGTACTGGAACCGGAAGGATTTTAAGTGAGTCATCCAAAAGTCGCCAGAGTAATTTGGCCTCAATTGTAAACATAAGCAGTATAGTCCTCACTTACAGGCTTTCTACACAAATTTTGAGCTGTATAAACAAGAATTCCTAATATTTGAAACCAAATTCAAGTGAAAACGCTCCCTAAAGTGCCCGGAGTTGTAAATATTATCAGTTTGCTGGTCATTTCACGTCTTTCCTCTGGTAATGTCTGTGATTACAAACAGCAGGAAATGTCGGAAGAATCTATTTACTTTTATTTCAAGTGGTTCTTCCAAGTTTTTAATCATTTCTGGAAACTCTTATTGCCTATTTTAAGAGTTTTACCACAACTAGAGAGTTTTCTTAAAACTCTGTACTGGAACCGGAAGGATTTTAAGTGAGTCATACAAAAGTCGCCAGAGTAATTCGGCCTCAATTGTAAACATAAGCTGTATAGTCCTCACTTACAGCCTTTCTACACAAATTTTGAGCTGTATAAACAAGAATTCCTAATATTTGAAAGCAAATTCAAGGGAAAACGCTCCCTACAGTGCCCGGAGTTGTAAATATTATCAGTTTTCTGGTCATTTCACGTCTTTCCAATGGTAATGTCTGTGATTACAAACGGCAGGAAATGTAGAAAGAATCTATTCACTTTTATTTCAAGTGTTTCTTCCAAGTTTTTAATCATTTCTGGAAACTCTGCGTATTTTAACAGTTTTACCACAACTAGAGAGTTTTCTTACAAATATGTACTGGAACCGGAAGGATTTTAACTGAGTCATCCAAACGTCGCCAGAGTATTCGGCTTCAATTGTAAACATAAGCTGTATAGTCCTCACTTACAGGCTTTCTACACAAATTTTGAGCTGTATAAACAATAATTCCTAATATTTGAAAGCAAATTCAAGTGAAAACGCTCCCTAAAGTCCCTGGAGTTGTAAATATTATCAGTTTGCTGGTCATTTCACGGGTTTCCACTGGTAATGTCTGTGATTACAAACGGCAGGAAATGTGGGAAGGATCTATTAACTTTTCTTTCAAGTGGTTCTTCCAAGTTTTTAATCATTTCTGGAAACTCTAATTGCGTATTTTAAGACTTTTACAACAACTAGAGAGTTTTCTTACAAATATGTACTGGAACCAGAAGGATTTTAACTGAGTCATACAAAAGTCGCAAGATTAATGCGGCCTCAAATGTAAACATACGCAGTATAGACCTACCTTACAGCCTTTCTACACAAATTTTTAGCTGTATAAACAAGAATTCCTAATATTTGAAAGCAAATTCAAGGGAATACGCTCCCTAAAGTCCCTGGAGTTGTAAATATTATCAGTTTGCTGGTCATTTCACGGCTTTCCACTGGTAATGTCTGTGATTACAAACGGCAGGAAATGTAGGAAGAATCTATTAACTTTTATTTCAAGTGGTTCTTCCAAGTTTTTAATCATTTCTGGAAACTCTAATTGCGTATTTTAAGAGTTTTACCACAACTAGAGAGTTTTCTTAAAACTA
>NW_027669572.1:42500-45435 GCF_964212035.1 Myotis nattereri | reverse complement strand
TCAGGGGTCTACCCGACTGCACGGGCGTGCGAGTGCCCGAGTGTGCCGCGGTCACCGGGCTCGACTTTGTGGCCGTTATCCGAGTCTCGGAGCTCCGTAGGTGGGGCCCGGCACGGGCGGTGCGTGGAGGGCGGCGGAGGGCGAGGCGGGTCGGTACGGGCGCACGCGTGGCCCCGGTCGTCAGATACGGTTCTTGGTTTTTTCCGCGAGCGGGCTTGGGCCGATGCCGTGGCCGGGCCTTCCGTTGACACGGTGGTTCTAGGCGCCCCGCGGAATTTTTTCAAAGTCCCGATTCGGAAGCGCGTTTGACCGGGCCGTTGCCCGCGCGTGCCAAGTGGTGAGGTGAGGCCGTGGACGGCCCGGCCCTCTCCTCTTGCTGCCGCCTGTCCGAGGCACGCTCTTAACGGGCTTTGGGGTGGGGGGTGGGGGGTCGACCAGATAGCCCCGTCCCTTTCTCTTGCCCCCCCCCCCCGCCCTTCTTTGGTGGCGATGGGGTCCCGTGGGGTCTCTGGTGGCCGCGACTCGCTTCCGGGAGTGCGGCGTGATCTGTACACAGAGGCCCCCGACACCGGGCACCGTCCATGTTTTGCCTAAAGTTGGCATTTTGTACCACGAGATGACTGTGGGCACGCTGTCCTCGGGTGATTGGACGGCGGGGGGGTGTCCCCGGGAGCTTCTCGGCCGCGACCCGAAGCCTGACTCCCCCGCGTCCGGGCCGCGCGAGCGAAAGCCGTACGCCTCGGGCCTGCGCGCGCCGGCTTCTGTACGTCTCGGGCCCCGACCCGGCGGACCGTGCCCCCTCTCCCTCCTCTGCGTGAGGAGAGGGCGAAGGGCTTACGTGGCGAGGCTGAAGCGCAGGCTCGTGTTCCGGACGGTTGTCCCCGCCTCGTTTCCCTTCTTCTCGCAGGGGGGCTGCCTCGCTGGCGGCTCCCCGCCCCGTTTTCTGTTGCCGACCGATCGATGTGGTGACGTCGCGCTCTCCCGGGCCGGGCCTAAGCCGCGCCAGCCGAGGGACGGACATTCCTTGGCGAATGGGACCGCTCTTCTCGCTCTGTCCGCGGGCCCCTCTCCTCTCCTCCTCCCCCGTCCGACGGCGGTGCGTGGAAGGGGAAGGGGTGCGGAACCCGGCCCGACCTCGGTGTCACGCCCGTGGTCTCTATGACGCAGCGGACACTCTCCGCTCGCCTTTCCCGGCTTGCCGCTGTCGCGGGCGCCCTTCCCCGCGGCGGGGAGGGGGTGTCCCGTCGTCGCGCCGCACGTGCCTCCCCCGTTGGGCGTGCGGTCGCTGTTTCGCCTTGGCTCTCGGTGGGTGCCCCTGGAGCGCTCCGGGACGTCCTGCAGGTGCCCGAGGCCGAGCTGGTGGTGTCGTTTCCCGCTCCCCGCGAGCGCCCCCATCCGGGCCGCCGCTGTCGGCGGTGCGCCGGAGGGGGGGAGCCCCGGGGGAGTCTGTCCGGGTAAGGGGAAGGCACGCCCGTCCCCCTCGCGGGAGGGGGGCCGGGCCCTCGCAACGTGTGCCGCGCGGGCGACCGCGACGGGGCCGAGTCAGCGGGTGCCGGCCGCTGGCTGACCGTGAGAGTTGAATTTTTTTTTTTTTGCTGCCGCCTGTTCTTCCGTTGCTGGTTTTTTTTTTGTTTTTTTTTCCTTGCGTCGTGCCGGTGTTCCCGACGCGACACCGCGGGCTCTCTTTTAGCTAACTGTGGACGGAGGCCCCCGGTGAGGCAAGAGGACGAAGCCCAGAGGCGGCACGGGCTCGCTCCTCCCGCGCGCTCTCTCTCTCTCGACGGCCCCTATCGCGTGCGCTCGTTTGCGTGTACACCCTGTGCTCTGACCCTGTCCCGGTCGGGTTCCTCTCCCGGGCCCCCCCTGTGTTCCCTCGGAAGTGTCTCCTCGTGGCTCCGCGGGCCCGGTGGGGTGTTTCTGCTGGGGTTGGGGGACGACACGCCCTCGGTGAGAAAGCCTTCTCTAGCGATCCGAGAGGGTGCCTTGGGGTACCGGACCCCCCAGCCGCCGCCCCTCCTCTGGAAGCGCGTTCGGTCAGCCGCCCCTGTGCTTGTGCGCTCGGGCCCCTCTCGCGCCGGCTTTGAGGGGCCGAGCGGCGACGCAGCTGTGCCTTACCGTGGCCCGCGCCTCCCCCCTCCGAGTCGGGGGAGGGTCCCGCCGGGCCGGGGCCGGCGTCCGTCCGTCGCGGGGAAAGCGCTGCGTTTACGTGAGCGTGCACGCGCGCGCGTTGCCGCGTGCGCATCCGGGCGCGCGGGGGGGGCGAAATTCCCTCCCGTTGCGTGCCGGAGGGGTTGGGGGGGCCGCGGAGGCCTTTCCCGTCCCCCGGCGTTCCCGCTCCCGCGCCTCGAGCGGCTCTCCGCCCGCTCCCGCCACACGGGTTCGCAGCCGACGGGTGTGCTGCGCGGGCACGGTCGGGCCCCGGCTTGTCCTCGGGGGGCGCTCCGCCCGGGACGCGGGTCCCCGTCCGGGTCGGACTGGGCAGATGAACGGATGGGCGGCTGGAGGGAAGCCGCGGCGGCTCCCCTGTGGTTGCTGAGGGTCGCGTGTGTGGTGACCTTTCCGCGTTGGCGCGGGGCCTTGGCCGCGCGGCGGGAGGAGGCTTCGTGGTGGGTGCGCTTGGGAGGATCGGAACGGCGTCCCGGGCGTCGCGGGGCCGCCCTGTGTGTCTGTGGCGGTGGGATCCCCGTGTTTGTTTACCCGGCGGCCCGTGTCTAAGGTCCGGCGCCTTGCCTCGATGTCCGCCCTCTGCCGTGCGCGCCCGGGAGCAAGAGGAGGGGACTCTAGGTCCTCTCGGCCGGGGGTCAGAGGCGGTGGCCGCGGCCGGTGGGCGGCGGGGCCCGGAGCCCCGCCCCGCGAGGTTGGTTGAAGGTTGTTTCGGGCGGGAGCCAGTCGGCGCTTCCCGGGTCTCCGCGGGACCGTCCCTTGGGGCCAGGAG
>NW_027669572.1:0-30000 GCF_964212035.1 Myotis nattereri | reverse complement strand
ATAATAGCCATGCCCGGTGTCATTAACTAACGAGGTCCTTTGGCATTTTGTCATTCTCTCTTCCCCAGCTTCCCTCCTGCCTCCCTCCAACTCTATCCCTTCCTCTTGTTCCTGATCTCCTCCACTCCACTCCAGTCTATTCCACTCGCCGCCCCCCCCCCCCCCCGAGATTCTGTCCATCCTGGGGCTCACACACAGTATACATACATACATACATACATACATACATACATACATTCGTCCTACACCTGAGTATCAACCAAAGAATTGGAAACAACAGCCATCTGCTGCTGCTGCTGCAGGAGGAGGAGGAGGAGGAGGAGGAGGAGGAGGAGGAGGAGACTCAAGAAGTAATGCCGTTCAAAACTAAACATTAATGCATTGTGTAAATGCTGTGAAAGGAAAAGTAGATAGAGTATGCCTGTAAATGCCATAGCTCTCCCTGCTCACCTAGCCTTTTCAATGACAGCACCCACCCACTTACTGTCATGGAGACTTCGCAGGATCCCTGAGAGGAAGAAAATATCCCCTGTTGCTGAACCCTGGCTTTGCACACTGCCGATGACCCTCTTGGACAGATGCAAGAGCTCTCTCACTCCCAGTCCAAGAGAGGCTGTTTTGACCCTTGATCTCTTTCTTGGTTTGTTTTCTTTCAATGGTGGTAAACACAGACCTCTTTTGAACCTTTGATAAGCCTACAGTTTACAATCACACTCCTTTAGCTTGATTTTTAATACAACTCCCGGGGTGAGCATCACGACTTTAGAGTCACGGTGGTTCGCCCAATGAGAGGACTCGTGTGTGTGTGTGTGTGTGTGTGTGTGTGGGGGGGGGGGGGGGCGCTTTGCTTTCTCCCGCCTCCCTAAAATGTCACCAGTCGATTTCATGTGACCCACGTACGGTCTCCTCTTTGGATTGGAGTGTATAAAATAGGGGGGGGGGGGGGGCGGCGACATTGCCATGCCTCAGAACATCATCTCCCACCGTTGAGATTGTGCTTCTCGCCGTGTGTGCGACATTTCTGAACAGTTTGGCTGAAAGACACTCACAGAAATTCTTCACAGGTTGGAACATTTCTTACGTTGTTGACAAATGCCACACACGCACACATGTGCGTGCACTTGCTTCACAGTTGCCGCCTCTGGGGCTCTTTCAGGTTTGTCCATTTTCCTTCCTCTTTTTCACGGGGAGCAAGGAGGCAGCGAGTGAAATCACCAGTGAGTGTGTGATATGAGACTGAGGATTTCCCGTGGAAAGCGGGTGAGCGGACGGGTGAGCAGAGGGAGGAAGGGAGGGAGGGAGGGAGGGAGGGAGGGAGGGAGGACACATCCATCCATCCATCCATCCATCCATCCATGCATCCATGGACGGAAATTAAAAGTTTAACAAACAGTGATGGTGAGTAGTCATGTCCTAGGCCGCTACCTTCCCTGACCAAGGTCAATCTTTTACTTTTTTATAGTGTTTTTATTGATTTCAAAGATGGAGAGAGAGAGAGACAGAGAGGATGAAAGATGATAATCATTGATCCACTGCCTCCTGCACACCCCCTACTGGGAGGTGGGGCCGGGGGGGGGGGGTGGGGGGGGGGATCGCTGGGGATCCAGCCCGCAACCTGTGCATGTGCCCTTGGCCTGAATAAAACCTGGGACCCTTTAGCCTGCAGGCCGACGCTCTAAATCCACTGAGCCAAACCGGCTAGGGTGTAATTTTCCTTGTTAAATCCCCTCATTTTTATTGAGTACATTGCTGACCGTTACTTATCCTACACCAACCTAAGTAAGAGAAGTATGTGTCTGTCATTTTATTTTAATTTTTATCCAATCCCAGAGGTTTCCAACACCACCACACCCCCCCCACTCCCCCCCCCCCCCCCCCCCCCCGCTTTGCCTTCTCTGGCCTCCCTCATCTATCACCAACCACTTACATCTCCTCTTTTGCTTGACATGTATACAACAAGGTTAACACACACACACACACACACACACACACCCTCCATTCTACGGAGTGTTATCCCAATATGTTGAGAATCTGCTTCCTGGCAATTGCCTCAAATGAACTCACAGACATTCTCCACAGATTTGATTATTTTTTTATGTTAACACATCCATTCATCCATCCGTTCGTCCGTCCGTCCACGGGGAAGTTAAAGATGAATGATAAAAGGGTGTCTGTCGTGAGTGGCACACTTGGAGCGGTGTGAGCCGTGGGGGGTGGGGCGCGGGGGTGGAGGGATGGATGATAAAAACCGGCAACTGGAGCAGAGTGTGCTGGCCGGTCTGGTGACCAGGGGTTATTGAGTCAAATCATCCCTCACCAGGCCTCCCCGGGGCCCTCATCGCTCCACTCCTACCTATGTCTCTCCAACTAGGGGATCTAAGACGCCGAGATCTACTGTTGATCTTCGCCTCGGACCCTGGACTCACGCCCCTCAAACCCCTCCCTCCGGCTCCCCACTCCCTCGCGGGATTCCCAAACGGGTGAGGGCTGGTTCCTGGGTTGGCAGGTAGAGGGCACTCTTTTCCACCCGGACAGGCCGGGCCGGTTTCTCAAACAGCCTCCTTCCCTCCCTCAAGTTGGTGAGCTGCGGGCCTGAGGGGAGGGACTCAGAGAGCCCGAGGCGAGGTCCGAGGCCCTGACGTCACCGGAGAGCTTTCTGCATTTGAATGAAGCCTCGGAGAGAGATCCATTGGAATGAATCGCCCTGACCTCCTCCCTTCCCGCTTGCTCCCTACCCCACCCTCTACTCCCCATCCCCCACCCCAGCTCCCTTCCTCTCAACCCTCAGGTCAGGGGTCTGGAAAGACGGGCGTGCCTCTGACATTCCAAAGGAATATACTTCTCCTATTGGGCCAAAGACGGGATTAGTGAAGGTAAAGGTGGACTTTGGTCAAAGCAGGGAAGATTCCAGATTAGCAAATGGCTACCTGCCATCCACTGCTTTTAGTGACAAGAGTTTTCATTTCAGACCATCTTTGGCGGTTACTTTGGGTCTCTGAGTTTGTGAGGCCCAAGGCCCGTTCTGCTCTCCTGTAGCCTCCCCCCACCCCCACCCCCACCCTGGCCTCCCGCCCCGTCTATTTAGGTGCTCTTCCACAATCGCCTCTCTCGGCTCAACCCTGCACACAGCGTGGGTAGCATTCAACCCTGGTGCCAGGAAATGGCCAAAGCTCTCCATGGTCTGCTTCAGAGCGGGGGCCGGGCTAGGTTGCCAAAGAACATTACCCTCTTTTTTTTTCTCCCCTGGAGGGATCCCCTGAGTCTCATTTCTCCCACGTGTTGGTGAGTATGTACCCCCCCAAAAGGGGACTCTCAAGTTACCGCGGCCCGGTTCCCCATCTACAGAGACACATGGGTAGCGAGCCCGAGAGCGAGAGGCATCTCTGCCAGCCTCTGGGGCTGTTTGGGGCCATTCTGAGTGGGGCGGTTCCCCCACGAATCGGGTAGCTCGGGCTCTCGTGGAAGTTCATCATGGAGAAAGGGCGGTTGGCAAACATACGTTCAGTCGGTCTCCAGATGAGGTTCCTCTGGGGATGTTCCCTTTTTAAAAATCATCATTCTCGCCCTAACGGGTTTGGCTCAGTGGATAGAGCAGCCGTGGGCAAACTACGGGCCGTTTGAAATGAATAAAACTAAAAAAAAAAAAAAAAAAAGACCGTACCCTTTTATGTAATGATGTTTACTTTGAATTTATATTAGTTCACACAAACACTCCATCCATGCTTTTGTTCCGGCCCTCCGGTCCAGTTTAAGAACCCATTGTGGCCGAAACCGGTTTGGCTCAGTGGATAGAGCGTCGTCGGCCTGCGGACTGAGAGGTCCCAGGTTCGATTCCGGTCAAGGGCATGTACCTGGGTTGTGGGCACATCCCCGGTGGGAGATGTGCAGGAGGCAGCTGTTCGATGTTTCTCTCTCATCGATGTTTCTAACTCTCTATCCTTCTCCCTTCCTCTCTGTGAAAAATCAATAAAATATATTTAAAAAAAAAAAAGAACCCATTGTGGCCCTCGAGTCAAAAAGTTTGCCCACCCCTGGGATAGAGCCTCAGTCTGCGGACTCAAGGGTCCCAGGTTCCAGTCCGGTCAAGGGCATGTACCTTGGTTGTGGGCACATCCCCAGTAGGGAGTGTGCAGGAGGCAGCTGATGGATGTTTCTCTCTCATCGAAGTTTCTAACTCTCTATCCCTCTCCCTTCCTCTCTCTAAAAATATCAATAAAATATATTTTTAAAAAAATAAAAATCATCATTCTCCCCCTTTGGTTCAGCCTCTGGCTCATTGAAGTCTACATACACATGACCCTTCTAAAAAAAAACAAGCAAACAAACAAACCCACGAAAACCAGCAACCAAACATATGTTGGCATCACTGGCTTAAAGACAAAAACACACAGACAGACAGACAGACAAACACAAACCTCTCTCTCCCTATCAGGTGAATTGGGGACGATTTGACCAGGAAAATAAATATAGGTTGCCCCTGTCCCATGCACTCATTGAAAGGGGACAGTATCTGATTTTAAAACAGCCCTCGGTCGGTTAGGTACCCCTACCTACCGCTGTTGGCACACAAGCTTGACTCCCAGGGAGAGGGAGACTTGTTTGGGCAGGGTAAAGAACGGGTAAAGTTGACTGGTAAGATCACCTAGTGTTGGTATTGCGTTATCTCAAAGAACTGTCCTATAAGGACTAGTTCTACAGATCACAGAGGTCTCGGAGTGTTTGGCACATCATCCATAATGTTTATTTAGTTGTTCAGGTGTTTTATCTTCTAAGTCTGCTCTCCTACGATTTCCCACCCACTTCTGGCATCTGGCCGGATCCCTCGGGAACCTGAAGAAGGCCAAATCTGACTACATGCTTTTCCGCTCCGCGTGCAGTCCCGGGGGGGGGGGGGGGGGGAGGGGGGGGGCGGCCTCCCGCAGAAGTTTAGCATCTTTGCTGCGCCCCGCCCCCGCCCCCGCCCCCGGGGCCGGCCCAGTACTCCCCTTCCCCCCATGCCCGTCACTGTTTTAATAACACAAAATGCAAGTATGAAACATTGTACAAGTATGCTTTTTACTACATGGAAGTGCAAGAATACATTTGTGTGGCTTTTAAAAATATATCTTCATTGATTTCAGAGAGGAAGGGAGAGGGAGGGAGAGAGAGCCATAGAAGCATCTACCATGAGAGAGAATCACCCATCTGCTGCCTCCTGCACACCCCCTACTGGGGATCAAGCCCGTGACCCGGGCCTGCGCCCTGGACTGGAATGGAACCCCGGACCCTTCGGGTCCCCAGGCCGATGCTCTACCCACTGACCAAAACAGGCCGGGGCGGCACTTTGTTTTATACACGACAATCCAAGGAGGAGATGTAAGCGGGTTACAGACAATCCACTGGTGATAAATAAAGGAGGGAGGGAGGGAGGGAGGGAGGGAGGGAGGGAGGCAGGCAAAGGTGGGGTGGAGTGGGGTGGGGAGTGGCGGGGGGGGGGGGGTCCTGTGGGATTGGATAAAAAGTGAAATGATAGCCCTAGCTGTGAGGGACATGCTGGAGGCGGACAGTCCACGATTTTCTCTCATCGCTGATGTTTCTCTCTCTCTTTCTCTCTCCCTTCCTCTCTGAAATCAATAAAATATTTTTTTTAAAAAGTAAAATGATAGACACATGCTTCCTTTTTTTTTTTTTTTTTTAAGATGTATTTTCATTGATTTCAGAGAGGAAGGGAGAGGGAGCCAGGGAGAGAGATAGAAACATCATCCATGAGAGAGAATTATGGATTGGCCAGCTCCTGCATGCCCCCTAGTGGGGCTCGAGACCATGACCTGGGCAGGCATGAGCCCTTGATCTGAATCAAACTCTCCCTGTTCGCCTTGCCTCTTTAACGACAGCACCCACCCCCTACCCACCCCCTTACTGTCATGGAGACTTCTCAGGATCCCTGAGAGGAAGACAATATCCCCTGTTGCTGAACCCTGGCTTTGCACACTGCCGATGACCCTCTTGGACAGATGCAGGAGCTCTCTCACTCCCAGTCCAAGAGAGGGTGTTTTGACCCTTGATCTCTTTCTTGGTTTGTTTTCTTTCAATGGTGGCAAAACACAGACCTCCTCTGAACCTTTGATAAGCCTACAGTTTACATTCACACTCCTTTAGCTTGATTTTTAATACAAGTCCCGGGGTCGGGATCACGACTTTAGAGTCACAGGTGCTTCGCCCAATGAGAGGACACCTGTGTGTGGGGGCGGGAGGGGGAGGGAGAGGCGGGGTGGTGGTGGGGTGGTGGTGTTGGTTGTTGCCCGCTCTGCTTTCTCCCGTCTCCCTAAAATGTCACCAGTCGATTTCATGTAACCCACGTACGTACGGTCTCCTCTATGGATTGGAGTGTATAAAATAGGGGGGGGGGGGGGCGGCGACATTGCCATGCCTCAGAACATCATCTCCCACCATTGAGATTGTGCTTCTCGCCGTGTGTGCGACATTTCTGAACAGTTTGGCTGAAAGACACTCACAGAAATTCTTCACAGGTTGGAACATTTCTTACGTTGTTGACAAATGCCACACACGCACACATGTGTGTGCACTTGGTTCACAGTTGTCGCCTCTGGGGCTCTTTCAGGTTTGTCCATTTTCCTTCCTCTTTTTCACGGGGAGCAAGGAGGCAGCGAGTGAAATCACCAGTGAGTGTGTGATATGAGACTGAGGATTTCCCGTGGAAAGCGGGTGAGCGGACGGGTGGGCGGAGGGAGGGAGGGAGGGAGGGAGGGAGGGAGGGAGGGAGGGAGGGAGGACACATCCATCCATCCACACATCCATACATCCATGGACGGAAATTAAAAGTTTAACTAGAAAACAGTGATGGTGGGTAGTCACATCCTAGGCCGCTACCTTCCGTGAAAAACGTCAATCATATATATAGTGTTCTTATTGATTTCAAAGAGGAAGAGAGAGAGAGAGAGAGAGAGAGAGAGAGAGAGAGAGAGAGATCAATGAGGAAAGATAATCATGGATCCATTGCCTTCTGCACACCCCCTACTGGGAGGTGGCGGGGGGGGGGGGGGGGGGGCGGCACGCTGGGGATCCAGACCGCTGCCCCTGGCCTGAATCGAACCTGGGGGGCGCGGGGGTGGAGGGATGGATGATAAAAACCGGCAACTGGAACAGAGTGTGCTGGCTGGTCCGGTGACCCGGGGTTATTGAGTCAAATCATCCTTCCCCAGGCCTCCGGGGGTCTTCATCACTCCACTCCTACCTATGCCTCTTTTCCCAGGGGATCTAAGACGCCGAGATCTACTGTTGATCTTCGCCTCGGACCCTGGACTCACGCCCCCTCAAACCCCTCCCTCCCGCTCCCCACCCCTTCGCGGCATTCCCAAACGGGTGAGGGCTGGTTCCTGGGTTGGCAGGTAGAGGGCACTCTTTTCCACCCAGACTGGCTGGTCGGTTTCTCAAACAGCCTCCTTCCCTCCCTGAAGTTGGTGAGCTGCGGGCGGGCCTGAGGGTGGGGGACTCAGAGAAGCCCGAGGCGAGGTCCGAGGCCCTGACGTCACCGGAGAGCTCTCTGCATTTGAATGAAGCCTCGGAGAGAGATCCATTGGAAGGAATCGCCCTGACCTCCTCCCCTCCCGCTTGCTCCCTACCCCACCCCCTGCTCCCCATCCCCCACCCCAGCTCCCTTCCTCTCCGCCCTCAGGTCAGGGGCTTCCCTCTCAGCGCTGAACTGAGCCTCTGGGCCTGCGGCGGGGAGGGGCGGGGGAGAGCGGAGTCACGCGGGCAGGGGGAAAGCCGAGTTGCTTCCTGTGAGTGTATTTGAGCCCCAAGGTCCCTGTGGGTCCAGCGGAAATCTGTGTCTGTGGGGGCTGTCCCACCCTGGCCGGTCATTTCCCTCCCCCATCTGGGAGCTGGGCTCTCTCTCCTGCCCTGGTTCTGCACACAGGTGTGCGCCTGGCTCTCCACTCTCCACACAGCCTGGTTCCCAGGACCTGCGGTGAATCACTCAGACCACCCCCACCCCCACCCCACCCCCGAGGCCAATCCTTTCATCTCAGCCCCCACAGCTGCCCTTGGTCAGCCCTGGGTGACCAAGCCCTCATGACCTCTGAGTGGCTACACGTGGCCCTCTTGCCTGCTGGGAGCCACTGAGCAAAAGGGTTTTATCCTCAGCTCCGAGCTGCCTTTCGGCGGACACCACTTCAGTCCGGGGCTGAAGCTCTCAGTGGACAGACAGGCTGAGGCTGCCAAGCCAGGGCAGGCTCCAGGCAGGGACGGGATCCCCAGGTCAGGTCCCCCTTGGTCCAGCCCACCTGTGTTCTGTCCAGGTGGTGGGAGATGGCACTGCCCCACATGGGGGAGTGGCAGCTCGTCACAGCAGCCAGGCTTGCGGTGGACTCAGAACCAGCTCAGGAGGTGCGGCATGCTCCCGGTGGGTGCCCCGGGAAACCAGTTTTCCGGGCAGGGAGAATCCTTGAGTGTAGCATCTGGGCAATTTCTGTGGCGTAAATACTCCCACCATGGCCCATTCCAGGCTCCCATGGTGACGTCGGTGAATGCACTGAGCTCAGAGTTGGGGAGACGAGCACAGTCTGCTCCCCCTCCCCCCACCCCCCACCCCCGCTCACCTTGTGCCTCTTCCTACCTCCCCTCACCCCCAACCACACCGCCATGCCTTCCATGGGGCTGAAATGCTCAAGTCCCAGCCGTCCCTGCTCACAAAAGCCTCCGCTGGGTAGGGGATTTCACTGCCAGCCCCTAGACAGCGGCCTTGAAGCTCTTGGGATCCTCAGCAATATAAAGCACTTTACATCACCCGCGCACACACACACACACACACACACAAAAAGACAAGGATAACCAGGAAGGCGGTCGTGCCCACAGGGGCCTGGAAAGACGGGGCGTGCCCCTAACATTCCAAAATGGGTCTAGCTGCAGGCAGGATGGGTAGCATTCAACTCCGTGGTGCCAGGAATTGGCCAAACCTCTCCCTCGTCCGCTTTCTAGCGGGGCGGGGTGGGGGGTGGGTGGGGTGGGGGGGTGGGGGGGGGGTGGTGGAGTAGGTTGCCAGAGAAGATTAGCCTTTTTTTTTTTTTTAAATTTTCTTGGATGGAGGGACCCCCTGAGTCTAATTTCTCCCAAGTTTTGGTGAGTATGTACCCCCAAAAAGGGGACTCTCAAGGTACCGCGGCCTGGTTCCCCATCTACGGAGGAGACACATGGGTAGTGAGCCTAGCCGAGTGTGAGAGGCGTCTCTGCCAGCTTCTGGGGCTGCTTGAGGCCATTCTGAGCGGGGGCGGGCCCCCCATAAATCGGGTCGCTCGGGCCCTGTCGTGGAAGTTCATCATGGAGGAAGGACTGTTGGCAAACATACATACGTTCACTCGGTCTCAAGATGAGATTCCTCTCGGGATGTTCCCTTTTTAAAAATCATCATTCTCGCCCTAACCGGTTTGGCTCAGTGGACAGAGCAGCGATGGTGAACCTTTTGTGATCGGCATGCCAGCATTTTGAAAAACCCTAATTTAACTCTGGTGCCCTGTCACATATAGAAATTTTTTGATATTTGCAACCATGGTAAAACAAAGACTTATATTTCTGATATTCATTTTATATATTTAAATGCCATTTAACAAAGAAAAATCAACCAAAAAAAAAAAAAAAAGAGTTGTGTCATAGGTTCGCCATCACTGGGATAGAGCATCAGCCTGCGGACTCAAGGGTCCCAGGTTCAATTCCGGTCAAGGGCAGGTACCTTGGTTGCGGGCACATGCCCAGTAGGGAGTGTGCAGGAGGCAGCTGATGGATGTTTCTCTCTCATCGATGTTTCCAACTCTCTATCCCTCTCCCTTCCTCTCTCTAAAAATGTCAATTAAATATATTTTTAAAAAAATAAAAATCATCATTCTCCCCCTTTGGTTCAGCCTCTGGCTCATTGAAGTCTACATACACATGACCCTTCTAATAAAACCCCACAAAAACCAACAACCAACATATGTTGGTGTCACTGGCTTAAAGACAAACACGCAGACAGACAGGCAGACAGACAGAGACAAAACTCTCTGTCCCTATCAGGTGAATTGGGGACGATTTGAGCAGGAAAATATAGGTTGCCCCTGTCCCATGCCCTCATTGAAAGGGGACAGGTTCTGATTTTAAAACAGCCGTCCGTCGGTCGGTCGGTCGGTCAGGTACACCTACCTACCTACCTACCTACCTACCTACCTACCTACCGCTGTCGGCACACGAGCTTGACTCCCAGGGAGAGGGAGACTTGGTTGGGTAGGGTAAAGAACGGGTAAAGTAGCCCCGGTCGGTGGGCGTCTCCGAGAGCTTCAGTACCTTCACCTCTTAGGATCATTGCCATTTTTCCAAAAGCGGTATGAGTGAGGAGAAGGGGAGATACCCTCTCACAGTCCTCGGAGCATCCCTAGGTTCGCTTCTGTGTGTTTTCTCTTTGTAAATCCAATTTTTGTCTTTTGTTGTGGTTGTTTTCTACACTCTTTCTAAGGGTGACCTGGCTTTGGATAGCAGAAACAGACGCCTCTACAGTTTCACAGCAGACCTCATGGACAGATTCTGTTGCCTCGCCCTCAGAAACCAGCAGGTGTATACGTCGTGTTCACGGAAAAACACGCAAACCCGTAGAGAACTTTTATGAGTTTACTTGAGCCAAACTGTCCACACTTGCCGGGAAGCAGAATCTCAAGGGGTTGGGACAATGCTCCGGAGAATGGCTGTTTTTCACTGTGTTTTATTCATTCTTTCTCTAAATTATTATTTAATACATTTTCATTGATTTCTGAGAGGAAGGGAGAGGGAGAGAGCGATAGAAACACCCGCTACTGGGGATCGAGCCCACAACCGGGCCTGCGCCCTTGACTGAAATCGAACCCGGGACCCTTCGGGCTCCAGGCCGATGCTCTACCCACTGACCAAAACCGGCTGGGGCGTTACTTTGTTTTATACATGACAATCCAATCCAAGGAGGAGACATAAGTGGGTTACAGGAAATCCACTGGTGATAGATGAGGGAGGGAAGGGTGGGGTGGGGTGGGGAGTGGGGGTACACCTCTGGGATTGGATGTAAAGCAAAATGATAGATGCATACTTCTTTTTAAAAAAATACATTTTTAGTTGATTGCAGAGAGGGAGCGAGAGAGAAACATCATTGATGAGGGAGAATCGTGGATCGGCGGCCTCCTGCACGCCCCATAGTGGGGCTCGAGCCCCTGACCAGGGCGGGCATGCTCCCTGGCCCCGAATCGAACCCGGGACCTTAAGGTCCGCCACAGGCTGACATCGGCTCTACCCACTGAGACAAACCCAGCCAGGGCCACACCTACTTCTTTTCCTTAGGTGGGTGCAGGATAGATAGTTAACAGGCAACAATACACTGTGATAACAATAACAATGAAGGAATTTATGGTCTCTTTCCTGCAGGGCGCCCAGGGGCATTTCCTTGTGTGTGTGTGTGGGGGGGGGGGGGGCGGGGGGCGCGGTGGGCCGCGGAGCTGGGGGGAAGGGGAGGACGGGAGGCGGGGAGAGTAGGGGGGCTAACGTTATAAGCTTCTATGACATTTCAGAGGTATGTTGTCTTAGATGCAAAAGGACCATAGGTTCAGTTAAGGTAAACGCTGACCTGGTCAGGGAAGACTCAGGCCCCAGGACGCGACCAGCCACCACAACTGCTCTTAGTAACAGTCTCCCTTCAGACCATCCCTGCGGTGGCTTTAGGCCTTTCGGTTTGCAAGACCGCCGCGCAGGCCTTCCCTGAGCTCGTGGGGTTAGCATGTGGCCCCTTTCGTCGTCCACAATTGTGTGGGACTAAAGGAGTCACCCTTTCTGTCAAAGAAGGGAGTTTAGGCAGCCTCCCTTTTGGCTCCAGGGGCTTGGAAGCCGCCATTTCGAAAAAATGGCAAAGGTCAACCCCTCCCTCTTATCCTCTCCACCCCCATCCCCCACCCCCGTTTTAATTTCGCTGTTTTGTTTTTCCATTAAACAAATTCACATTTTATTTATGTTGACATAAACTGTACAAAATTGACTAAATCGAGACGCGGCAGTAGATGTAACCACGGAAACAGACAGAATGAAACAGACCGATCTGCTGTCAGTATCCATGGCCTCTGATCCTGTCTTGACCACGAAACGGAAGTGTGCCACATATTCTTGCTAAAAAGCTTATAAGGATATAGGCTCAACAGGGGAATGTAAACAGCGACACCCAGGTGTGGGTGTAACGATGGCGGGTTCTTCCCGCAATGTTTCACAGTCATTTGTTTAAGATCATCGAATAAAGACAGAAATCCTCACCGGAATCCTTGCCTGGCAAGCTCACGTTTCTTTCACCATCTGGTCATTTCACTGTTGGTTACAGATTTCTCGTGGCTTACTTAAAACTCCTGCTAGTCAGAGGTTAGTCGTGAGCTTCATTGCACAATTTTATGAAACAGATTCCTCCCACACCTTCTCAAAATTTATTTCTTCAAAGAACGGATAACTCAATGCCCAACAACTGTGACAATGAATGTGGTGTCTGCCATGACCTCACTGAAACAAGCCCAAAGTGCCATCGGCAGAGATCACGCAGCAGTGCAACGCGGCGCTTCCTTCCGGTGCCCGCCGCCGCCGCCGCCCTCTGGAAGAACAACAGTTAGTTCTCCAAAGCGTGAGGGTTCACACCGGGGCCATTTAAGCAGAGGATCAGTGGCTACTCTACTCCAGATAGCCCGTGATTAAGTGACCCACCTATATCTTACAGCTTCTCTATGTTTCCTTTCAAATTTCTTAGATTTTTTTTCAATATCAAATACAAGAGAGAACGCATTTTAAAAGTCTCTCGGGGATTTCCGACACTTTCGGAATTATCTGTAGGAAGCTCTGACTTAGTTCTGTAGAGTTTGATGTATGTGTCCACCATTAAGTCCAAATCATGTCTCACATCGAAATGCATGTTAAGCAAAGCTAAGCTACTTGACCTTTGCCCTGTCAAAGTGTTCCTCCGGTGTGCTTTGAGACGCTTTCGCCCGTTTTCATAGCGTTCGTTCTCAACCTTCATCACAGGGAGAATTCGTAGGACCTTTAGCAACCAACGTATAAACATGAGGAAAAAACTTGATGTCTGGCAGGTGGAGGGCTTCATACACGGTGGATGGAAGCTCTATATCTTTTCCTCTGGGTTTCCACTTGATTCTCCAACAATGCAGCTCAGCTGAGAGTGCATCGGGATTGGGTAAGTCGCTGCCGTACATGTCAGCCTGGTGCTCCTCCGGCGTATTGAATTTCATCCGTCCCGTGACAGGGGGGACCAGAGATCAGCATCGAAGAGCTTTGGGGTGGGTGCTGTTCTGAGACTACCTCTCTCAGTTCCTGAACAATGCGGTCCACTGCTGGAACAGTCAGAGGCTCTTTATAGCAGCACCTCTCAGAGGTAGGTCGGCTGAGACTCCAGGTTCCCTCGCTGAGCTCTGTGGAACTTCCCGGGGAGCTTCATATCTGAAATAGCAAATGTGGTTGCCGGATGGGTGGCTTCCTCAAACCAAAATTCACGATCACCTTCGGTATCTTCCATCACTTCACGTAGCAAACGCAGCGCCCCCGGTCGAGCTACTGGCCGGCTGCAAAGAACACATCAGAGGTCTGACCCTGGAGATTTTTCCCAGAGGCTCTTGTCAAAGGTAGAACGTCTTTTTTAAGAACGACAATGGTAGCCGTGGCCGGTTTGGCACAGTGGGTAGAGCGTCGGCCTGAGGACTGAAGGGTCCCAGGTTCGATTCCGGTCAGGGGCATGTGCCTTGGTTGCGGGCACATCCCCAGTAGGAGGTATGCAGGAGGCAGTTGATGGATGTTTCTCTCTCATCGATGTTTCTGGCTCTCTATCTCTCTCCCTTCCTCTCTGTAAAAAAAAAATCAATAAAATATATATCAAAAGAAAAGAACGACAATGGTAACCACGAAATCAAAATCTGTTGCTGCACTGCAGAGTGGGAATGCTCGGCCCGCTGTACAGTTTTCCCATCTACTATGTGTGTCCTCTTGTGTACCGCCCGCCTACACAGAAAACAAGTGCTTGCAGGAGCTCCACTGCGATTTCAAAAGCATCGTGCGCGCCTGCCTGTCCCCTGAGAATGGCAAATTTCCTTCAGTTCTTGACCGCTTTCTTCGTTGTTCTGAAAGAGGACAGAAATGACACTGTCAAGCTCTAAAAGCGGTTGTGGTGACGGGTGGAAAAAAGATCAAACTCCCTCAATTGTTCCAAACGCAACAGACGCTCCGGTGACAGGCACCGATTTTGCCGACCGCGTACTTGAGGCACAGGGAAGAGCAGAGTGTGTAGACAGCTTGGGGAGGGATGTTTCTCCAAAGGTCCAGAAGCAACAACTTTAGTTTCGGAAGGAAATCCACTGGACACAATGTAAGCCTGGCCACGACAATATTCCATGCGTAATCCCCACTTCTCCGGTCTCGTAGTGTGAAACGTCATAGCCAAAATTTCGGCAGCGGCTTCAGAAGGCAGGAAACCCACAGATTCCTCTCTCAGGTCACGAGCTTCGTCAGCAAACCTCACCAACGCGGGCAGGTGCTCTTGCCCTGCTGTGTCCACTACGTGCGTGCGTGCGTGCGTGCGTGCGTGCGTCCGTCTGTCAGTGGCCATGGAAAAGAAGGGGGAGTCTCTCACTCCCCTGAGCGTTCCTTCCCCGAATGCGGCTCTCACGGATCTCTAGCATCTGCTTCTGCTTGTACTTTTGAACAGAATGGTGCGTTGACTGCTGTGGTCTCAAAAGGGCTTTCTCAGAGCGACCCTCTTCACCAGAATTTATCGGGCACTCCGACAGTGCCTGCCTGCCTGCCTGCCTGCCTGCCTGCCTGCCTGCCTGCCTGAAAGTCATCCGGAGTGAAGAGGCCTTCTGGGATTTCATCAGCTTCATGTCCATCTAGAGCAGTGGCTGCCTGCCTGCCTGTCATCCGGAGTGAAGAGGCCTTCTGGGATTTCATCAGCTTCATGTCCATCTAGAGCAGTGGTTCTCAACCTTCCTAATGCCGCAACCTCTGAATACAGTTCCTCATGTTGTGGTGACCCCCAATTTCATTGTTACAGGTTGAACATAAGGAAAGCCTAGTGATTAATCACAAAAACAATATGTAATTATAGGGGTGTTTTCCGATGGTCTTAGGCGACCCCTCTGAGAGGGTCGTTCGACCCCCAAAGGGGTTGCGACCCACAGGTTGAGAACCGCTGATCTAGACTTCTGTTTTGTTTTCCCATAAGAATCAAAACTTCAAATAAAGATTTTACAGTATTCTTTTGTTTACTTTCTCTTCAAGGGTTAAAGGTAAAATGTCTTCATCCTGTTCTTCACCCCCTTCTGTATTGGAGTTCTGATCGCTCTATGTTTGTTTTTGTTCCCTTTCAGAAGTTTCATTAATTTTTTCCTGTTTCCGTGTCCTGATTTCATCTTCGCTCAATTCTTTTATTCGTTTTCTGTGTCTACTATGTGGATTGTTCAAATGACTGGTAAGATCACCTAGTGTTGGTATTGCATTATCTCGAAGAACTGTCCTATAAGGACTAGTTCTACAGATCACAGAGGTCTCGGAGTGTTTGGCACATCATCCATAATGTTTATTTAGTTGTTCAGGTGTTTTATCTTCTAAGTCTGCTCTCCTACGATTTCCCACCCACTTCTGGCATCTGGCCGGATCCCTCGGGAACCTGAAGAAGGCCAAATCTGACTACATGCTTTTCCGCTCCGCGTGCAGTCCGGGGGGGGGGGGGGGGGCGGCCTCCCGCAGAAGTTTAGCATCTTTGCTGCGCCCCCCCCCACCCGCCCCCGCCCCCGGGGCCGGCCCAGTACTCCCCTTCCCCCCATGCCCGTCACTGTTTTAATAACACAAAATGCAAGTATGAAACATTGTACAAGTATGCTTTTTACTACATGGAAGTGCAAGAATACATTTGTGTGGCTTTTAAAAATATATCTTCATTGATTTCAGAGAGGAAGGGAGAGGGAGGGAGAGAGAGCCATAGAAGCATCTACCATGAGAGAGAATCACCCATCTGCTGCCTCCTGCACACCTCCTACTGGGGATCAAGCCCGTGACCCGGGCCTGCGCCCTGGACTGGACTGGAACCCCGGACCCTTCGGGTCCCCAGGCCGATGCTCTACCCACTGACCAAAACAGGCCGGGGCGGCACTTTGTTTTATACACGACAATCCAAGGAGGAGATGTAAGCGGGTTACAGACAATCCACTGGTGATAAATAAAGGAGGGAGGGAGGGAGGGAGGGAGGGAGGGAGGGAGGGAGGGAGGCAGGCAAAGGTGGGGTGGAGTGGGGTGGGGAGTGGCGGTGGCGGTGGGGGGGTCCTGTGGGATTGGATAAAAAGTGAAATGATAGCCCTAGCTGTGAGAGACATGCTGGAGGCGGACAGTCCACGATTTTCTCTCATCGCTGATGTTTCTCTCTCTCTTTCTCTCTCCCTTCCTCTCTGAAATCAATAAAATATTTTTTTAAAAAAGTAAAATGATAGACACATGCTTCCTTTTTTTTTTTTTTTTTTATGATGTATTTTCATTGATTTCAGAGAGGAAGGGAGAGGGAGCCAGGGAGAGAGATAGAAACATCATCCATGAGAGAGAATTATGGATTGGCCAGCTCCTGCATGCCCCCTAGTGGGGCTCGAGACCATGACCTGGGCAGGCATGAGCCCTTGACCTGAATCGAACTCTCCCTGCTCGCCTTGCCTTTTCAACGACAGCACCCACCCCCTACCCACCCCCTTACTGTCATGGAGACTTCTCAGGATCCCTGAGAGGAAGACAATATCCCCTGTTGCTGAACCCTGGCTTTGCACACTGCCGATGACCCTCTTGGACAGATGCAGGAGCTCTCTCACTCCCAGTCCAAGAGAGGGTGTTTTGACCCTTGATCTCTTTCTTGGTTTGTTTTCTTTCAATGGTGGTAAACACAGACCTCCTTTGAACCTTTGATAAGCCTACAGTTTACATTCACACTCCTTTAGCTTGATTTTTAACACAACTCCCGGGGTCAGTCACGGGTGCTTCACCCAATGAGCGGAGTCAGTGTGTGTGTGTGTGTGTGTGTGTGTGCATGTGTGTTGGTGGTGTTGGTGGTCGGGTGGTGCTGGTGTTGGTGAAAAGGGACCACATACTGTACTAAACCTGACAAGCTCCGGGGAGGCCATGCACGGTGGCCTCACAAGGCTAACAGCAGTTGGGGGAGGGTGATCCTGTCCTAGGCCGGCATCCTCCCTGACAGAGGTCCATCTCGACCTAGACTGAGCCTGTCTGTCGCTTTCTTTCTCGCATCCACAATCACACATCTTTGAAATGTCAAGGGGATTTTCCATCTTTTCTGGAGCACTGGAATCCCAGGCACGGCTCTGTCAATATCACAAACCTCGTCACGACGACCGAGTTCATGATTGAGTATATGAGCTATCCTACACCCACCCAGCCAGGTAAAAGAAGTCTGTGTCCATCGTTTTATTTTGCATCCAATCCCAGAGGTTTGCCCACTTTGCTTTCTCCCACCTCCCTCAAATGTCACCAGTGGATTTCATGTAACCCACATACGGTCTCCTCTTTGGATTGGAGTGCATAAAATAAGGGGGGGGGGCGACATTGCCATTCTTGGGAACATCCTCTCCAACCGTTCGTTGAGATAGTGCTTGCCGGCGTGCGTGCGTGCGTGCGTGCGACATTTCTGGACAGTTTGGCTGAAAGACACTCACAGAAATTCTTCACAGGTTGGAACATTTCTTACGTTGTTGACAAATGCCGCACACGCACACATGTGCGTGCACTTGGTTCACAGTTGTCGCCTCTGGGGCTCTTTCAGGTTTGTCCATTTTCCTTCCTCTTTTTCACGGGGAGCAAGGAGGCAGCGAGTGAAATCACCAGTGAGTGTGTGATATGAGACTGAGGATTTCCCGTGGAAAGCGGGTGAGCGGACGGGTGGGCGGAGGGAGGGAGGGAGGGAGGGAGGACACATCCATCCATCCATCCATGCATCCATGGACGGAAATTAAAAGTTTAACAAACAAACAGTGATGGTGAGTAGTCACGTCCTAGGCCGCTACCTTCCCTGACAAAGGTCAATCTTTCTCTTTTCTTTTTTTTTTTTTTAGTGCTTTGATTGATTTCAAAGAGGAAGAGCGAGAGAGAGAGAGAGAGACAGAGAGAGAGAGAGATCAATGATGACAGAGAATCATGGATCAACTGCCTCCTGCACACCCCCAACGTGGGGGAGGGGGGCCTCTGGGGATCCAGCCCGAAACCCGGGCATGTGCCCTTGGCCCGAATGGAACCTGGGACCCTTTAGTACGCAGGCCGACACTCTATCTCCGCTGAGCCAAACTGGCTAGGGTGTAATTTTCCTTTTTAAATCCCCTCATTGTTATTGAGTACATTGCTGGCCATTAACTATCCTACGCCAACCTAAGTAAGAGAAGTATGAAGAAGTATGTGTCTATCATTTTACTTTAATTTTTATCCAATCCCAGAGGTTTCCCTCCACTCCCCACCCTGCTTTGCTTTCTCTCGCCTCCCTCATCTATCACCAGCGGAGTTCATGGAACCCACTTACATCTCCTCTTTTGCTTGTCATGTATACAACAAGGTTCACACACACACACAAACACACACACACACACACACACACACACACACACACCCTCCATTCTACGGAGCGTTATCCCAATATGTTGAGAATCTGCTTCCTTCCGGGTTGTGGGCTCGATACCCAGTAGGGGGGTGTGCAAGAGACAGCGGATCCATGATTCTCTCTCATCGTGGATGTTTCTAGCTCTCTCTCTCTCTCTCCCTCTCCCTTCCTCTCTGAAATCAATAAAAATATATATATTTTTAAAAAGGGAGTTTAGGCAGCCGCCATTTTAGCTCCAGTGACTTGGCAACCACCATGTTGAAACGGCTAAGGTCAACCCCTCCCTTTTATCCTCCTTCCCATCTCACCACCCCCCCCCCCCCGCACCCCTTTTAAGTTCACTGTTTTAATAACAGGAAATACAAAACATCGTACAAGCACACTTTTTACTACATAAAGGTGGAATAATACATTTGTGGCTTTTGTTTTTTTTTTAATCTATCTTTATTGATTTCAGAGAGGAAGGGAGAGGGAGAGAGTGCTAGAACATGAACGATGAGAGAGAGAGAGAATCACCGGTCAGCTTCCTCCTGCACACCCCACACTGGGGATCGAGCCCGAAACCCAGGCATGTGCCCTTGACCGAAATCGAACCCGGGACGCTTCGCGGTCCACAGGCTAATGCTCTATCCACTGAGCCAAACCGGCTAGGGCCGTGATTTTTGTTGTTGTTGTTGTTGTTGGTGTTGTTGTTTAAAGAGAGAGTGGAAGGGAGAGGGAGGGGGCAGGGAGGGGGGGGACGGGGGACGGGGGAGGGGAGGGAGAGAGAGAGAGAGAGAGAGAGAGAGAGAGAGAGAGAGAGAGAATTGTTTTTCCACTTGTTTATTCATGCGTCCCTAGCTTTTTAAAAAATATACAACAGTAGCAATGAGGGAATTTGTGGTCTCTACCCTGGGACCCTGGGCTGTGCCCTGAGGACACTGGGAGAAAGGAAAGTGACTAGTTACCAGGACAGTCACTAGTCCAAAGACATGTGATCCTAGACCCTAAGACCTAGAGGCATAGAAAGACAATAGGCTCTGATGCCAGTAAGTTCAAAGGTGATCTCTCTCAGGGGCGATACCGGGCCTAGGGCGTGACTGCCCAGTCACTATACACCGCTTTCTACTTTAAAAAGTTTTTTTTTTTTTTTTTAATTCAGAACATCCTGGGTGGTCACTTTAGGTGTCTGAGTTTGCAAGGCCAGGCCAGGCCAGTCCTCCCCCGAGTGGGTCAGGTTAGCATGTGGCCCCTTTTCATCCACAATGCAAAGCTTCTTATGCATTTACACCTTTCATTTTATCCTATTGCATTCCATCTCATTTTATTCACCGATGTGTCCCCCAATAAATTCAATTCCGAAAAATAAATAATAACTGAAAGGAAACAAAAATGATTCCTCCATTGTTGCCCCGTGAATCACTCGCCGCCTTTAGGTCTTCAGACTCCCCCCGGGGTTGTTGTTTTAAGGGCCCCGGCCGCAACACGTGTTCCGGGTACGTCCTCTCGGTCCTCTGTCAGGCCCCAACCCCCAAAAAACTTTTCCAGTCCCCCTTCCGCTGCCAGGCCGTGCGCGCGTGCGCGGGGCCTTCCTGGGGAAACCCCAGGTGGTGGACGCCCCGCCCCGCCGCCCGCCGCCCGCCACGGGCCCCGGCCGACACGGTCCCACTGGAGAGGTGGGGGCGGGGAGGAGATCGGCCACCCTTGCCCCCTGCCACCCCCTCCACACAGCGGGCGGCGGGGTGCCTGCCCAGGCCGGGCCCACGGCCCCGCAGCCGCCGCACTGACGTTCTCGCTGGTGTTCGCGCGCCACCTGGCGGCCGTTTTTATATGGTGTTTCCCTTGCTGCTGGGTGGCTGGCTGTCTGGGCCCTGGAACTCAGTTCATTCTGGAAACCTCTGGCTACTCGGGTGCCACTGGTAGGCCCGGTGTGTGAGTGTGAGTGTGTGTGTGGGTGAGGGGGGGGGGGGAAGGAGAGGGAGGGACCCCGAGATAAACTCCCCTGTCTTCCTGTTTCTTAAAGGAAGGGCGCTAGTCAGAGCCACTACAGATCCTTTGGGTTTTCAGGTCAATGGACTGGCCTGGCCCGCATACCCCCGTGTCCTGTCCTGCCAGGCTTTCTTGCAGAAATACGTACACCCGATGAGTTCTTCACCTTTGTTTAAAAAAAGAAAAAGAAAAGAAAGAAAGAAAGAAAGAAAGAAAGAAAGATGAACAAAGGAGCAAGCGGACCCCAGGCCCTCCCCATCCTCTGCAAGCCCCCAGCCAACAAACAGAACTCCAGCTGCTCTCCTCCTACCACATGCCCTTGCCAGAGTCGCTCACTGCCTTAGAAATACGTTGGGGGCCGCTCAGTGACTGACTCCTGTCCCCACCACCGCCCGGGCCTCTGGCACAATTCCGTGCCTGGAACCAACCCGATCTTCTCCTTTCCTTCCTTAAGTGACTATGCCGCCACCCCAGCCGCTCAGGCGAGCCAGAGACAATATTCCAAAGTGGCCGGATGGCAAAAAAAAGACTCCGACTGGACGTAAAGATCGAGGGGAGGGGGGGGGGGGGGAGACGACGACGACGACGACGAGTGCAAACGGGGACTCGTTTTGTGCACTTCAGGCAGGAAGCCAGCCGAGAGGCAGAGGGATCTGTAGGAACGGGCCTCCCTCATCTCTCCTTTCGCCTCCCCGCCTACTTAGTGGCTTTCCCACAATCGCCTCTCTCCTTTCAACCCAGTATGAAAAAGCGTGGATGTTTTGCCACCTCTCCGGCTCTTCCATGGTCTCCTTAGGAGCGCTCCCCGTGTCACACAGCAGACACTTGAGGAAAACAAAAAAGAAAACGGTGCCCTCGTGTCTGTCTCTCTCTCTCTCTCTCTCTCTCTCTCTCCTGTGTGTCAGGTGAATTTTGCAGGGCCGCCTCCTCCACAAACCCTCAGAAGGTGGAGGTAAGATTTTGGCCTCGGTGACATTTTCCTCTCTGGCATCTGAGAACGCTACGAGTGACTTCCAAGTGTTCTCAAACACGTTTGCACCGTCTCCTGCCGTTTGTCAGCGTGCCGACTGCACTTCAGCAGCGACTCCCAAGTTTGGTCACACGCTGCTCTCCACAGGTTCTCATGTTGAGCAGTGACTTCAAAGTGCTTTCAAACACTTTCATATAGTTTCCAGCCTGTCAGAAGTGAGTCCCAAGTGTTGTCAAACACTGCTCTACACTGATTCCTGATGTATTTTTTTAAAAATGTCTTTCTTTATTGATTTTAGAGAGGAAGGGAGAGGTAGAGAGACTGAAACATCCATGATGAGAGAGGATCATGGATCGGCTGCCTCTTGCACGCCCCCTACTGGGGATTGAGCCTGCAACCCGGGCATGTGCCCTTGGCCAGAATGGAACCCGAGACCCTTCAGTCCGCAGGCTGATGCTCTATCCGCTGAGCCAAACCGGCTAGGGCTTGATGTGTTTTTTAAAATATATATTTTTTTATTGATTTCAGAGAGGAAGGGAGAGGGAGAGGTTGAAACATCCACGATAAGAGAGGATCATGGATCGGCTGCCTCCTGCACACCCCGTACTGGGGATCGAGCCCGAACCCCGGGCATGTGCCCTTGACCGGAATCGAAACTGGGACCTTTTGGCTCTATCCACTGAGCCAAACCAGCTAGGGCTAGTTTTTTATTTTTATTTTTATTTTTTTTTTTGAGAGTGGGGAAAATAAAGAGAGAGTGGAAGGGAGGAGAGGAGGGAGGGAGGGAGGGAGGCAGGGAGGGAGGGAGGGAGGGAGGGAGGGAGATTGTTTATTCATTCGTCGGTAGCCTTTAAATATATATATAAATAAAAATGCAAATATTCGTTTGTTCAAAATCTTAAATCTCCGAAAGTTCTTCACCGATTGCTTTGAAATTTTGAGACAATGTTGCATTCGAATACGCGCGTGTTTTTATATACCTGTATACCTACTATTATATAGATGTCACACCTGTGCCAGGTAAAAACATGCTCTTTTTTAAAAACAGCGCCATCTGTTGGACGTAAAAGCAACACACGCTATACTAAATATTTTACGATTCCATTTCAATGTTTCTGTTTACAATTATAGATTGTAGATAAAATTAACCAAAAATATGCGTGTCCAGCTGCAAAACGATCGATCAGCTGAGATATTCTCACATCAATTGCTGGGAATTGGGAACGAAAAGGTGCCGGTTGATCTGAACTCAGGACGCATCTCATTGCCTCATAACTTCTGCAATTTAGTGACGTCAAAAGAAGAATTGGTTGAAAAAGTATTTCCCAATATTCAAACCAATGATAAGAATCACGATTGGCTGAGTGAATGAGCTATTCTTGCGGCCAAGAACAAAGACGCCTACGGACTTAAGAATATCATTCAGTCTAACATTCAAAGCGAGGCAGTCACATACAAGTCCGTCGACACTGTTGTGGAAGCAGATGAAGCGGTTAATTATCCAACAGAATTTTTGAATTCACTCGATCTGCCAGGGATGCCAACGCACGTACTGTAATTGAAAATCGGCGTGCCAATTGCCATGTTGCGAAATGTCAAACAGCCAAAGCTTTGACAGGCACGCGGCTTGCAGTAAAAAATTAATGAGCAATGTCGTAGAAGCAACCATCTTGACAGGACCTTTCAAAGGTGAAGATGTCCTCATTCCTCGCATTCCTATGATTCCAACGGATATGCCATTTCAATTTAAGAGATTGCAATTCCCAATTCGATTGGCGTTTGCAATCACCATCAACAAAGCTCATGGCAAATCTTTAGAATTGTGCGGTTTAGCTCTAGACGTGGATTGCTTCTCACATGGACAATTATATGTTGCGTGTTCTAGAGTCGACAAACCAGACAATCTCTATATCTGCACAGACAATGGAACAACACAGAATGTTGTATACCCAACAGGCATGGTGAAATTAAATGTATTAGAAACGTGTGCTTTCTCTTTTCTTTCTTTTCCTTTTAACCAGACTGAGCCACAGCAATGCGTGGCTGGGTACAGTATATATATATATATATATATATATATATATATATATATATATATAATTTTCTCCCCCCTTAGCCTGTTTGGTTCAGCGCATTGAGCGTTGGCCAGCCTGTGGACCAAAGGATCCCAGGTCCGATTCCGGCCAAGGTCATGGACCTTGGTGGCAGGTTCTTTGGGCCCTGGCCCTGGTTGGAGGCAACCAATTGACGTGTTTCTCTCACATCGATGTTTCCTTCTGTCTTGCTCTGTCTCTTCCACTCTCCCTAAAAATCAATGGAAAAATATCCTCGGGTGAGGATTAACAGCAATATATATATATATATATATATATATATATATATATATATATATATATATTATTGATTTTAGGGAAGGAGGGAGTGAGGGAGGGAGGGAGAGAGAGAGAGAGAGAAATACCTATCGGTTGCCTCCAATACATACCCCAGCTGGGAATTGAGCCTGAAACCTGCGCATGTGCCCCAACCTGGAAAGGAATCGGTGACCTTTCAATGCGCAAGATGAAGCTCAACCAACTGAGCCACAACAGCCAGGGCTCCGTTGCTTCCTGTATGTGCCCAGTTTGGGGATCAAACACACAAACAGTGGCATAAGGGAAGACGCTCTAGCCAACTGAGCCACCGGTCCAGGGCCAAACTGCTTGATTTTGTACATTTCATGGACAAGGCCTCATCCAGGTTTACCTCATTTCAAACACACATACTACAGGGCGCCCCCCCCCCCCCACTTTCTTGTCATTCAAAAGGTGAGTCACGCTAAAATCCACAACCACATGATTTTGCACCAATGTTCCCCACACCCACCTGCTTGTTGTCTTTGGGCTTTCTTGTGAATATATATATATATATATATATATATATATATATATATATATATTTATACACACACACACACGTATATATAACATATATATATATATATATATATATATATATATATATACATAGGCAATGGCAGATGTGGTCCAGGTTATCGTTTATTGCCTGTATGGCTTCCTGGCTTTGTTGCTTTGTTTGTAGGCCTTGGAAAGGCCTCCTCCCTATGTTGAAAATAATAGAATTGGGGTGGTGCGTGGTAGTGGAAGGGGAGAACACAAAAGAAAGCCAAAGAGAAAGAAACTGGGGGGTGGGGGGGAGGTAAATGGTGACACAAAGAGACTTTATACTTTGGGCGCTGTATTCAGGTGATGTTTCGTTGAGTTGTACACTTGAAAAACTTGTGTGTGTGTGTGTGTTTTCTTGGAGTTCCATACCATTAACCTGAGAAACACTCAAATCTGTAAATAATTTTTGGGATGAGTTTATTTGAAACAGACTGTCGGCAATTGCCGGGAAGCAGAATCTCAAGGAATTAAAAATCTATTCTTTTCAAGGCAGGGAGGAAGCCTTTCCAAGGCCTAGATAACAAAGTCCGGAGGCCAGACCAGGGGTGAAGGATAAACTTAAGTCATCACATAGGAGTTTAAGAGCACCCTGCCTCTGCATAGATACACAGCACAGCAAAGCCCAAAGTCCACAACCATGTCTTTGACCTATTTTTATAAATCACCATCCAAGGATGAGACTTGTAAGTGGTTTCAAACACTGTTCTACACTCTTTCCTGATGTTGACCAGTGGGTTCCATGAAATCCAGTGGTGATAGATGAGGGAGGTGGGCGGGGGGGTGGGGGGGGGCGGGGGGATTTGGTAAACTGTAAAATGATAGTGAGCCGGGAGGTCAACAATTAACATGACAACAGTAACAATGAGGGAATCTGTGGTCTCTGCCCTGGGACCCTGGGCTGTGCCCTGAGGGCACTGGAAAAAAGGGAAGTGACTAGTCACCTCTTGTCATTCACTAGTCCAAAGACATGTGACCCGCCCTAACCGGTTTTGCTCGGTGGTACAGCGTTGGCCTGCAGACTCAAGGGTCCCAGGTTCGATTCCGGTCAAGGGCATGTACCTTGGTTGTGGGCACATCCTCAGTAGGAGATGTGCAGGAGGCAGCTGATCGATGTTTCTCTCTCATCGATGTTTCTAACTCTCTGTCCCTCTCCCTTCCTCTCTGTAAAAGATCAATAAAATACATATAAAAAAGATAAATATTCATTTACCGTACAGTTAAGGCTGACGCTCTATCCACTGAGTCAAGGCGGGCAGGGCAACATGTGGCCCCTTTTCACCCACAATGCAAGGCTTATGTATTTACACCTTTTATGTTATCCTATTGCATTCCATTTCATTTTATTCACCGATGTCTCCCCCAATAAATTCAATTCCGAAAAAGAAAAAAAAAATGAAAAGAAACAAAAAGAGAAAATGATTTCTCCATTGTTGCCCTGTGAATACTCGCCGGGTTTAGGGTTTTAGACTCCCCCGGATTGAGGTTTTAAGGGTCCCGGGCCCCAAAAAGTGTTCCGGGTACGTCCTCTCGGTCCTCTGTCAGGCCCCCCCCCCCCCCCAAAAAACTTTTCCAGTCCCCCTTCCTCTGCCAGGCCGCGCGTGCGCGGGGCCTTCCTGGGGAAACCCCAGGTGGTGGACGCCCCGCCGGCCGCCCACCACGGGGCCCCGGCCACCCGTGCCCCCTGCCACCCTCCTCCCCCAAAAGACACACACAGCGGGCGGCGGGGCGCTTGCCCTGGCCGGGCCCACGGCCCCGGAGCTGCACCACTGACGTTCTCGCTGGTGTTCGCGCGCCACCTGGCGGCCGTTTTTATATGGTGTTTCCCTTGCTGCTGGGTGGCTGGTTGGCTGGGCCCTGAAACTCAGTTCATTCTAGAAACCTCTTGCTACTCGGGTGCCACTGGTGGGCCCGGTGTGCGAGTGTGTGTGTGTGTGTGTGTGTGTGTGTGTGTGTGTGAGTGTGTGGGGGGGGGGGGGGAGAGGAGAGGGAGGGACCCCGAGATAAACTCCCCTGTCTTCCTGTTTCTAAAAGGAAGGGCGCTAGTCAGAGCCACTACAGATCCTTTGGGTTTTCAGGTCAATGGACTGGCCTGGCCCGCATACCCCCGTGTCCTGTCCTGCCAGGCTTTCTTGCAGAAATACGTACACCCGAAGAGTTCTTCACCTTTGTTCAAAAAAAACCACACAAAAAACAGAGAAAGAAAGAAAAAGAAATAAAATGACATAAACAAAGGAGCAAACGGACCCCAGGCCCTCCCCAATCCCCTGCAAGCCCCCAGCCAACAAACAGAACTCCAGCTGCTCTCCTCCTACCGCATGCCCTTGCCAGAGTCGCTCACTGTCTTAGAAATACGTTGGGGGCCGCTCAGTGACTGACTCCTGTCTCTCCCCCCCCCCTCCCCGCCCGGGCCTCTGGCACAATTCCGTGCCTGGAACCAACCCGATCTTCTCCTTTCTTTCCTTAAGTGACTATGCCGCCACCGCAAAGTGGCCAGATGGCAAAAAAGACTCCAACTGGACGTAAACATCGAGGGGGTGGGGTGGGGGGGAGAGATGACGAGCGCACACGGGGACTCGTTTTTCGCACTTTAGGCAGTGTAAGAAACGGGAAGCCAGCCGAGCGGCAGAGGGATCTGTAGGAACGGGCCTCCCTCATCTCTCCTTTTGCCTCCCCGCCTAGTTAGTGGCTTTCCCACAATTGCCTCTCTCCTTTCAACCCAGTATGAAAAAGCGTGGATGTTTTGCCACCTCTCCGGCTCTTCCACGCTCTCCTTAGGAGCGCTCACCTTGTCATATCAGACACTTGCCCTCATGTCTCCCGGCCTCCCCCCCCCCCGCCCCCCCCCGTGTCAGGTGAATTTTGCAGGGCCGCCTCCTCCACAAACCCTAAGAAGGTGGAGGTAAGATTTTGGCCTCGGTGACATTTTCCTCTCTGGCATCTTAGAACGCTACCAGTGACTTCCAAGTGTTTTCAAAAACTTTTGCACCGTCTCCTGACATTTGGAAGTGAATTTCAAGTGGTTTCCAAAACTGCTGCACAGTGTCCTGCACTTTAGAAGTGATTCCCAAGTGTTGCCCAACACCGTCGTACACTGTTTCCTAATCTAGATCAGTGATTTTGACGTGCTTGCAAACAATTTTAGATCGCTTCCATCCATTTAGACGTGAATTCCAAGTGGTGTCAAATAATGTTTGTTCTACAGTGTGCTGCTTTATATAGCTGTGATTTCCAAGTTTTTTCGAACACTATCACTCTGTTTCCTGCCATTTAGAAGTGAATGCCAAGTGTTTTCACATGCCGTTCTACACTGATTCCTGATCTTTTAAAAAAATATATTTTCATTGATTTCAGAGAGGGAGGGAGGCAGGGAGGGAGTGGGAGAGAGAGAGAGAGAGACAGAGAGAGAGAGAGAGAGAGAGAGAGAGAGAGAGAGAGAGAGATGTTGTTCCAGTTGCTTGTTTATTCTTCGGGAGCCTTTTAAAAAAATAGATGTTTTTGCCCTAGCATTCCGATGACGCTTCCTGCTTGAGCACTGGATGTGGTATGTATGTATTCAGATGATATTTTCTTGAGTTGTCCACTGGAATAACCTGTATGTTTCTGTTGTTGTTTTTTGTTTAGTTCCATACAAAGATCCCTATTTATTCATATCTGATTTATTCATTTTTTTTTTTAATATATTTTTATTGATTTTTTACAGAGAGGAAGGGAGAGAGATAGAGAGTTAGAAACATCGATGAGAGAGAAACATCGATCAGCTGCCTCCTGCACATCTCCTACTGGGGATGTGCGCGCAACCCAGGTACATGCCCTTGACCGGAATCGAACCTGGGACCCTTCAGTCCGCAAGCCGACGCTCTATCCACTGAGCCAAACCGGTTTCGGCCGATTTATTCATTTTTTATTTTATTTTAAAACCCGTATGGTTTTATGAACCGGTGTCTCCCCAATAATTTCAATGAGAGAGAGAGAGAGAGAGAGAGAGAGAGAGAGAGAGAGAGAGAGAGAGAGATTAGATGACACGATCCGATCCGTGAGTACTGCCTCATTTAGGTTTCAGCTCCCAGGTGGCAAAAATGTTTTTGTGCCCTAACTGGTTTGGCTCAGTGGATGGAGCGTTGGCCTGCGGACTCGGGGTGTGTGTGTGTGTGTGTGTGTCCCAGGTTCGATTCCGGTCAAGGGCATGTACCTTGGTTTCGGGCACATCCCCAGTAGGAGGTGTGCAGGAGGCAGCTAGCTGATCGATGTTTCTCTCTCGTGGATGTTTCTCTCTATCCCTCTCCCTTCCTCTCTGTAAAAGATCAATAAAATATTTATTAAAAAGTTTGTGTTATGTCTTCCGGGAAGGGAGAGAGGGAGAGAGGGAGAGAGGGAGAGAGGGAGAGAGGGAGAGAGGGAGAGAGGGAGGCAGGCGCCGGGACGTCTTGGGCCTGCGGGGTGTGTGTGTGTGGGGGGTGGTGGTGGTGGTGGTGGTGGAAGTTTCACTTTCGAATGGCCCGGCCCGCCCCCGTGTTTGTTCCGGTCATCCTCCGAAAAAGATTATCCTAGGCACCCCCCCCCCCGCCCCCCGCCCGCCCCCGCGTTCGGTGGCGCCGTGCCGTCCCGGAGGGGGTTGGGGGTGGGGACCGGGGACGCGATCGGCCCTCCGGGCGGGCGGCAGGACGCCCTTGCCGGCCCGAGATCCGGATCCGTCCCGCTGAGGTTCGCGCCGGTTGTCGGGAGCCACCTGGCGGCCGCTTTTATATCGTTTCTTCCTTGCGGAGCATCTAGGGAGGGGAAGCGGCTGCAGTGCCCGAGGCCAACTTCCAGGGTGCCGGCGGCGCTGTCGAGATCGTGCCGGCGGCGCCGGTCTGTCGGTGCCCGGCCCGTTCTCCGGATATTGGACCTGCAGCAATGCTGAAGGAGTGAGTGGCTGCCGCCGCCGCGGTGGTGGACGGCTAGGACGGGTCGACCAGCACTCTGTTACCCCTCCGCGGGGACCGACCGGGGCCGCCGCCGCCGCCGGCGCCGCCGCGGGCGTAGCCGCAGAGGTTGCCTCGCGCCGCTCCGTCGGTGCCTGTCCGGTTCTCCGGAGATTGGACCTGCGGGGCCATTGAAGGCGTGAGTGCCCGCCGCCGCCGCCGCCGCCGCCGCCGCCGCCGCCGCCGCCGGGACGGGTGGCCCGGCACTCGCTGTCGCCCCTCCGCGGGGACCGACCGGGGCCGCCGCCGCGGGCGTAGCCGGAGAGGGTGGCTTGCGCCGGGACGCCGTCCTGCCCGAGGCGGCCCCCCCCCCCCACTCCCGCTTGTATTGATTTCGGCGCGGGCGCGTGCCTGCGTGAGGTGCCGGGCGACCCGTGCCGTGTGTCCGCGCCCGCTCCTGCGGGTTCGTCCGTCCGTCCGTCCGTCCGTCCGTCCGTCAGAGGCGCCTTCCGCGAAATTTTTCAAAGTCCCGATCCGGAGGCGGGAGCGTGCGCGCGT